>NC_060119.1:50768377-50868377 GCF_021461395.2 Schistocerca americana | reverse complement strand
AATGCCAAACCACACTAACGACAATTTGCTACAGATATGCTACAGCATATTGATATGGATACCAGTTTTATAGGAACATGATTATAATCAGATGGGGCAATCTTTCCTCTGTCAGGATGTGTTAACAGCCATAATGTTCAGATTTGAGGTTATCTCAATCTGCACACTGTCGTTCAACATGTTTGTGACAGCCCTAAACTAAACATCTGGTGTGGGCTAATGCATGAGAGGATTGTTGAGACATTTGTCTTTGTTGAACAAAAAGTGAATGGGTCAGAGTCTCTGGACATTTTGGAGCAGTTTGTTTAGCTTCAGATACTAGACTTGTGACCCAACATCATTTTTCAACAAGACGGAGCTCCACTACATTCGTCAATGGCTGTTCTCAAGTTCCTGGGAAGGAAATTTCCCAGTCATTGGATCAGACACAGAACTCATTGTCTGGCCACCACATTCACCTGACATTATGCTGCTTGATTTCTTCATGTGGGGATTTGTGAAAGACCACGTGTGTGACTGAAGTTGTCACATTTCTACATTGCGACATCATATCACTAATTCAATTGAAACAGTAACAGAGGAAACGTTACAAAGAACTTAGTACAAAAATGCATATTGACTCTATATTCTTCATGCTGCAATTGGTTCACATGTAGAGGTGTGCTAATGATAAATAAATAAATTTTCCAAGATGCTCTACAATCTGGTGCATTTTTCATTGTAGTATCTACTGTAGTTTTTTCCCCTGGGCCTTTGAAATCAGGGAGGTGTGAGTGGGACACCCTGTAATTGGCTGTTCAGAGGATAAACTGGCTGTTTGAAATTTTGGGAAATTATTTTTACCACAGTGAAAATTTTCTTTTTTCAATGATTCCCAGCTGAAATTGCTAATCTTAACTGTGACACTTTCTCAACTGATTCCAGGTAATGCATAATGAGCTACCTTTCTTTGAACTCTGTGTGTCATTTGTCAGTGCTCTCTGGTAATGAACCAAAACCACTCAAGAATGCTCTAGAACAGTATCAACTAGTACAGTGGGACTAGTTTTACTAGTGGATTTGTTATGCTCACTGAATCTTCTGTCAGTAGAACACCATCCTTAGCACTCTTTCCTTACAACCATTTTTAAATCATTATTCTAAAGTAACCTTCTGTTTACTCTAAACACAATATATTTAGTTGAATCAACAAACCTGAACTTTTTGCCATTTATCATATTGTATTACAAAGAGATCTAGAAACATCAAATAAGAAGAAAAATTCTGAGGATGAAACCTATATTGCTAGAACCAGAGAGAGAGAGAGAGAGAGAGAGAGAGAGAGAGAGAGAGAGAGAGAGAGAGAGAGAGAGAGAGATATTGTACTTTCACTTGTAGCATCATAATGCCAATGAGCTGCATCCCCAAACTGCCATTCAGCTGGACACTGCACATATTGTACTCAATCTAGGGCTTGGTTTCCCAACTCCATTTGATACTGCTGCATTTCATGGTCAGATTTCAGTTCCTCTCTATTTGCCTCCGCTTTCTCTCACAGTTGCAACAATTAGTGATTCAACTGTATAAAGATATACACATTCAGTTAATACAGATTACTGTTATTTTTCACTGAGGTGACAAGCATACAACAGAATCGCATTCACTTCCAACAAATCATACAAGTCAGAAAACTCACATAATGTCAATGATCTGCTAACAGTAAATTCTTTACTGCTTTTCACTGTAAATATTAGGATGTAAACTATAAACTGCAGTAATGTGACAAATGTTATTACAGTTTTGACACAGAACTGAAAACCAAATAAAAAAAGTGTTTTAAGTGAAGTAAACTGTACATGAGAAGTGTCCTTGTTCAAGACAGATCTGTAGCTTAGTACCAAAAATGAGTCTTACAGAAAATGAAATTCATCATTTTTGAAGACTAAAACATAGTTATATCCAAATATTTAATGGTGACACACAAATCATTACTAAACCTATTTTCAACATAACTTCCACCAGAAGTGAGAAACCTATTATATCACTGGACAAAATTTTAATCCTTGTGTTGTAGAAGCCTGCTGACTGGGAATGGAAGCAGAATCTCAGGCTTGTTGAGCTCTTTCTTCATTGTGAAAATGCTGAACTAATGACAGGAACTTCTTGAGGTGAAAGAAAAGATGAAATATGCTGGGAGTAAAATCAGGACTGTGAATAGGTTGGTAAACCAACTCCCTGCTGAACTACTCCAGAATAGATGTTGTGTGCCAAATTGTATGTCAGTGAGCACTGTCACAGATCAACTTCATACAAGCACTGAGCATCTTGCCACTCAGATTCAGTGGCTAATTGAAATATCCATTGTTTCACAATAATGGACAGCATTACATGTTTCACTTCTATGCATCAAGTCAGTGTGCACAATGCCCTTCCTCTCCCAGAACACTGAGCGCATCAATACTACCTGCTATAACTTTATCCTGACCATTTATCTACTGTGACACCAACACATTGATTGGTACCGAGTTTCTTGGACACAGTGAGTAACCCACATCACATCTCCTGTTAAAAGCTTATTGAGAAACCTATTGCCACCATCACAGTACATCTCTCAAAGTGTCAGTGGTGTTCCCATGTCATTCAGTTTCATGATCTTATATGATGTATTTTGGCACGTGCCTGATGCACACTTCTTTCAAGAGCAAGTGCTCAGTGCCAATTTCATACATCAAGGATCGCATTATCTGGGGAGGAAGGCTGCCAAGCTCTGTAATTGTCGAGTGTCGGTTTTCCATAATTCACCATCACACCGCCTCCACAATTCTGTCATGGTGGACAGTCAGTCGCAACCTCCTTCAATATGGAGACTGTTGTATGTATGCTGTTTCCACAGCACATTTTCACATTATTGTGAAAATTATTTGGATTCTTCAGTAACAGTAGCACAATGTTTTGCAACTTGTGCCCCTTAGTCACTTATAATGATGAATTTTGCATCTATTTAGTCATCATCATGTCATTAGTTTTTGATTTATACAGTGATGTCCAACTCTGAGTTTGGAAACTTGTATCTGTATGTTCACCAACTGAAGACAAGCTGGAGACCAGTGTTGTGTCAAATAATGTCAGTTTTATAGTGACTGCTAGCAGTTATTATCTGGTTCCCTAATTCTGTTTCCAGTGTGACAGTACGGCACTATACCATCATTCCTGGAGGGTCCCACAAAAACTGTAATAAACACAGCTATCACTCTCAGAGCATATACGACATTCAATTGCCACTGATGACCACCTCCCTCAACCCAAGCACATCCTACTTGACATACTGTATAGAGCAGTAAGATACACATTGATATAAGTCATAACAATTGAGATGATTTTTGTTTTCAGTTTTTTTTATTATTATGCGTAAGCATCAACAAAAGTTTCTCTTATCATTTTAGGTACTGTATACCTCCTCTTCTTCCCTACACACAAAATCAAATCATTTAACTTATAACTGTATCAATACTAAATGTAAGCTTTCTTCTTGCTTCATTAGGCATATATCACTCACCTTCTCAGTTATCCATTGGCCTTTATTGTCACACTCACTAAGCGGTTTGTGGAGGGACAATGCTTGCACACGTGTTGCTTCCTCAGTTTAGCAAACTTGGAGTTAATAGTAGTAGTAGTAGTAGTAGCCTGTAATGGCCAGCCATTTGACAACATGTGGACAATTTTCAAGCTATTATGAGGAAGAGATAACAGTCTAATTTGGTCATTTAGGTTAATCAACATTTTAAACAAATAACTGTTGGAAGACGTTTCACGCTGTTGCTTGCCTGTGGAGTTTGACAGTCCTCCTCTCCCAGCTGGGCCGTCTGCCATTGCAGGGCTTCTACAGCTCCCACACAGTTCTTCAGCACGTCTGTCACATCTTCATGCTTCTGCTGCAGCTACGGCACATTGACTTCTTCGTGGCTGATACCTTCACTCAAAGTGAGCCACAGTGCATCTGACATTCAAATGCAGACATCATCTGAATCTGCAAAGAATTGGAAAAAGATACAGACACACACTAAATTTCTGGGGGGGTTTCCAAAAATCATAAACATTATCAACACAACGAAGTTACATGTGTCAAACAAAAGTTAATTTTACAGACCATCTTTCTTTCCCCACAAGCTACAGAGAGAATAAGAACAAAAGGTAGGCCACTCCACAGGAATTAAGAGTGCGAGCTCTTAATGTTGGTCTACAGCTCCTGTGGTAGCTGAAAAGGGGAAGACACACCACAACAAGGGAGCTGATCAACTTGCAGACTTACCTCGAACATACATCTGAAGACCATACTCCAAATTTCATATGCCTGAGTACTGAGCACTCTCCACAAGCCAACTGGGACAGCAACACCACTCTACATAGGGTTGACTTAGCAGTCCGATTCTCAAAGCTCATTGATCAACTACCTGGCCACAGGGAACCGACGGGGAAGGGGGCGGGGGTACTTCTTATCAGAGAGGTAAACGTACTAAGTCTGAAGAACTGAAATGCATGTGGTTCATGTTGGGCACCTAATCTGGCTGCGGCTCATCAAGAGCTTGGTTAATGACACTCTTTCATTATTTAAGAATGTGATATACTGCACTCATGAACAATTCAATTCTGTAATATTTCACACATAGCATGTTCTACGTCTGTATTTACAACTCCGATATTATTTTCATTACATTCACGTATGTGTTAGTGCAGAAGTATTATAAAACCATTTGTTCTCAGATGTTGATATTTCAAAGTTGCCATGTAGGATTTGTGTGGTTATTTGTGTAACTGGCAACACTGGAAATTTTATTACAATTGTCATTAGCAGTATTAATATTGATAATTTAGTTAGTAAAAAGAGTTTGGAATAAGTAAACTGAAAATAGGTTTTAAGTGGGAACAGTTTCTGTTAATATGTTAATATTTATTTATTTATTTATTTATTGTTCTGTGGGACCTAATTAAGGAGAAGTCTCCATGGTCATGGAGCAAGTCTATACACGAAATTATGACATAATATTAGAAACAGATAAAATGAAATATAAAAAAAATATATTCAGGTGACAAGTTGTAAGTTTAAATAAAGAAAATAAACAATGCAATACTGGAATTTGCTTAATTTTTTAGCTCTTCCAGGAGCTCCTTGACAGAATAGAAGGAGTGAGCCATGAGGAAACTCTTCAGTTTAGACTTAAAAGAGTTTGGGCTACTGCTAAGATTTTTGAGTTCTTGTGGTAGCTTATTGAAAATGGATGCAGCAGAATACTGCACTCCTTTCTGCACAAGAGTCAAGGAAGTGCATTCCACATGCAGATTGGATTTCTGCCTAGTATTAACTGAGTGAGAGCTGCTAACTCTTGGGTTAGGCTAATATTGCTAACAACAAACGACATTAAAGAAAATATGTACTGTGAGGGCAATGTTAGACTTCCCAGACTATTGAATAGGGGTCAACAAGAGGTTATCGAACTTACACCACATATAGCTCGAACAGCCTGTTTTTGAGCCAAAAATACCCTTTTTGAATCAGAAGAATTACCCCAACAAATAATACCAGACGATGTAAGCGTATGAAAATATGCGAAGTAGACTACTTTTTGTGTTGAAGTATCACTTATTTCAGCCACTGTTCGAATGGTAAATAAAGCAGCATTTAGTTTCTGAACAAGATCCTGGACATGGGCTTTCCACAACAGCTTACTATCTATCCGAACGCCTAGGAACTTGAACTGCTGCGTCACGCCTATAATATGCCCTTTCTGTCTGATCAAAATATCGGTTCTTGGTGAATTGTGAGTTAGAAGCTGTAAAAACTGAGTCTTACTGTGATTTAGCATCAAATTATTTTTTGCAAGCCACGAACTTATTTCATGAACTACATTATTTGTTACTGCTTCAATATTACACACAAGATCCTTCACTATCAAGCTGGTGTCATCAGAAAACAGAAATATTTTTGAATAACCTTTAATACTAGAAGGCATATCATTTATATAAATAAGAAACGGCATCAGCCCCGGCACCGACCCTTGGGGAACGCCCCACTTAACAGAGCCCCATTGGGACTGAACATCACTACCAGTCTCAGTATTGCGGATAATTACCTTCTGCTTTCTGTTCTTAAAGTAAGAGGCGAACCAATTGTAAGCTACTCCCCTTACTCCATAATGGTCCAACATCTGCAGTAATATTGAAATGATTGGAGTGGCTTTATAATGTAATACCTTTTAACACATGTTGTTCATGGTAAGGAACTTTATTATGTTGGAAAATGTTGATAAAATTTGGAAAGAGTGATATTATTGTACACAGCAGTTCATTTAAATAACATGGATCAATAGTCCTAAAACCTGGAAACAACTTTTCAGACAGTAATATCACAGCACTAAGACTCAAACTGTAGCGATTTGAGAATTTCCGCGTAAATTCTAGAACCGCTCGTCCTTCTACCATTGCGAATACAGGATATTTTATAAATAAGTGTGAGAGAATGTACATACTGTGTGACATGTTTTTGTTTGCAGGCTTCAAAAGAGTCACGAACACAAGGTAGATGTGATGGTATCAAGTGTTTGCCGCTCGCACCACGGAAGCTGTATTGGAAGAAAACGAGTGTTAAAGTATCTCATGGTTTTTTTAATATCATTGACTATTGTAACAAGAAAAAAGAAGAACAGCTGAATTATTGTTAAATAAACTTCACATATTGGACTAGCTAGAGGCAAGACAAGTTCATATTTTGTGTGGTTGTAGTACCAAATATATTGCAGATGTTTTTAATCAAGCCTAACACAGGAGGAGTCAGTTGACTTGCAAGTATTCTAATGCTTTGTTATTTGTGGAAGTTAAAATATATCAAGACAATTAAAAGTATTATGTGAGTATCCACTTATTTCATGAGGGGAGGGAGGTAGAGTAGGGGGAGGGGGAGATAGAGAGAGAGAGAGAGAGAGAGAGAGAGAGAGAGAGAGAGAGAGAGAGTGTTACTAATAAAATCTGTTGACCAGCAGTACTCTTCAGAGAAGGAGGTTTCGAAGATCGAGAGAGCCAGATAGCCAGATAAGATATCCACAGAAGAAGATTGGCTGTGCAGATCAAGTAAGTCAACTGAAGTGAGAGAGTTGTGAAAATTGCATGTAATGCAATTTCACACAGCTCTCCAGGTCATTTAAAAGTTAAAAAGTGTTAGAAACTGGCAACCAGTTAAAAGGGCTTGAAAAAACAGTAATTTTGAGATTAAATCCAAGAAGAAGATACGATGTGTTGCCATAGTGACCAGGTATAGCAGGACAAGAGAACTGTTTCACAGAATTGGATTCTGCCTAAAAAATTCAAAGGGCAAAAATTAATGAACACAATAAAAGAGAAGATGTAAGGAAGATGTAATGTTAAAAGAAGAAAAAGAAGATTCCCACATATTACACTAAGAATAAATACGACAAGAATAATTCATCTAAGAAGATCTGGTGTGGGGTGTAAGTAAATCTTGCACGCATCACAGGGACGCAGACATGGGAACCAGCGTAAGTCTGCTGATGCCGGCACTAGTCGGTAATCACCAGTGCTGATTCCACATATGCCTGCTGACACTGATGCTGAAAACAACATTCGATGCTGCCGGTGCCAGTGCTGTTCAATGGTGCTGATTACGCATCCACTCACCAACGCAGCTAGAACTCTACACCGGGTGAGTGCAAAATAATAACTGTTTCAGTGTGAAGTTAAAGAAACTGTTGAATAATAGAGTGTTAGTATAGTTATTACACTCAGTGTAGAATTTTTTGATGATTACTAGATCTAAAGGTAAGAAGAATATGGATAATAAACAGAGAATTGGGGAAACATCAGAACCAGCCATGGCAATGAAAATGAGTAAGGAGATGACAGACTGGTCTGAGGTAGTAAAATTAATCAACACCCAAAGTGCAGATTCAGCAGCTTTAAGAAAGGACCTAACTCTTAAATTAGACTCAATAGATACTCAATTAAATGATAAAATAGATGAAGGGTGTCTCTTTGAGAAATGAAATAAGTGCAACTTTAAGGGAAAAACTCTCTGCACAGAGTTCTACTTTAAGTAGAGAAATAGACGCAGTGAATACTCAAATTATAAATTGGATGTTCAGAATAGAACTTTAGGATTGTTAAGTGTTAAAGTAGATTCACAAAGTAAAGACTTAGGTAATTTATGTGAAGCTACGGCTAATTTGAAGACTGAATTTGACACTTTAACTACTAAAGTAGAGAATTTTAAAATAGATTTGAAAGAGGAATTAACTAGTTTGTTAAGCAGTCATGTAAAGTCACAGAGTAACCACTTTTAGGATGTTAGTGTGATAGTGAATGTGATACTGAATATGAATGTGATAATGTAGAATCTGAATTTAGTGAGAAGTTAGGATCATTTCAGAATGTATGTAATGTTACATTTGTTGCTGTAAACAAAATACTGCACCTGTGAAAAACAGGGTAAGTTAATACCAATAGTCCAATAGCAAATTGCTTGCATTAACACTCTAGTAGGTACTGTGGAAAGAAACTTTCAAGAGAAATTAGAAACCTCAGACATAATTAATATGAGTAGTCTGGAGGAACAGGTAGAGGAAATAATTGACCAAAAAATTGCCGTGAGAGTAATCTGAAAACATGTCTCCTGCCTTATCCATTGAACTCAATGATACCAAGAAATGTATGGATGAATTATGGAAGGAATTCAAACATATTCAGGACAAGGTAGATAAGAGGATCACTTCTCCTAATGTGGTATTAACTAGTGAGGTAGTGATGGATTTACAATGGGGAGCCAATTCAGGGTTATCTAAGCAATTGCCTAAGTTTAAGCCAGATGGGGAAGTACATCCTACCTATTTTTTGGAAAGGTTCAACCAAGCAATGCCCAAGAACTGGGAAAATTCAAAAAAGATGGTGTTTGCTGTTGGGTATCTGTTAGGGGAAGTCTCAGAGTGGGGAATGGTAAACAACACAAACTTTTCCTCTTGGGAAGATTTTCAAAAGAAGTTTAAAGAGAAGTATTTGTCAGCAAGTGCCCAGGAAAGCTATTATCAGACTTGTGGGAACCAAAGTATTACAGTAATATGTGGGGAACAATGAGAAAGTATTTTGACTGGCATTTAACATGAGCAAAATACTTTGACAAACCAATGGAGGGAGAGGGGTTAGTTCGAATTTTAATAAGACTATTGAACATTTACTGGAGGAAGGATATATTATGTAGTGGGTGGAGAATGATTGAAGTATTATTATATTTTGTGGATGCACTTGATCCCATTAACTATGCAGGAATTTGTGGCAAGTAATAATAGAGCACAAAGTGGTAATATAGCATGCCAAGCTGGTAACCAACCGGTGATTACTAGTAATGAGGAAAACGTAGTGAGATGTGGATACAGGGCTGGGGTCCAGTCCTACAGATACACTAGGAATTCTGGTTTATAATAAGTATCTTAATTTCTCACACAAAATACCAACAAAAGAATGGTTCTTACTGGAAGAACCAAACTTGACTATCAATATTACACAACCAATAATAGTAGGAAACATGGAGACTTTTGAAGTTAACATATTTACAGATTCAGGGAGTGAGGTGTTACTCATTTCTAGCACATTCTTTAACTTATTACAAACTAAAAATCACTTACCTCTGTTACCATTAACAGGAGTTCACACAGTTGGTACAGCAGTAATGAAGAGCACAGTTGTGGGCAGTCCAGCAAGAGGTGGACGACTGTCATTTGGGAGTCACAGTGACACTCAGGTGGGTTCTCACGACAGAGTAGGTAACCATGCATTAGCCACGTATGGCCAATACAGAGCTGGCAGAGGACAACTGATTCCCTGTGAGAGGCTTGCATGGAAGACTTCCACACATTCATGGTCTCCTTAATACACAATTTGTTGTGTGTGCTGTTATGTCATTCCATCTCCCAAAGCCAAAAAACCATGTGGTGTAAGACAGAATGCAAGTCAGCTTTGGAGATGCCTATCTCCTGAAGACGTTTCTGTGTTTCCTGTTTGGCCAGCCTGTCAGCAAGTTCATAGATGGGAATTCTGACATGTGCTGTGGTCCACACAAACACCATGGAACAGCAGGACTGTTCCAGGGCATAGATGTACTCCTGAATGGACGCTACCAGAGGTTGGTGAGGATGGCACTGGTCGATAGCTTGTAGGCTGCTCAATGAATCAGTAAACAGGAGAAATGACTCACCAGGGCATGAGCAGATGTACTCAAGAACACGAGATATAATTCGGATGCTCAGGGGAACTATGAGTGTGTGCTGTGTAACTGGAGGGTAGTTGCGCATGTCTGATCTGCAGTGGAAGAACACCAGCCTCCACCAGTATGCTAGTCACTGGACTCATCCTAAAAGCTCCTGTCACTAATGGAACCCCACAGTGGTGCACAGGGTCAAGTAAATGCAATGCTGAAGGAGCTGCCAAACCATAAACCACACTTCCGTAGTCAATTCAGGATTGGACAAGGGCTCTGTAGAGCTGCAGCAGCATACAGTGATCTGCACCCCGATTATTATTGATCAAGCAATGGAAGGCATTGAGGTGCTGCCAGCACTTCTGCTTAAGCTGACGAAGATGAGGGAGCCAAGTCAATTGAGTGTTGAAACCCAGTCCTAGGAATTGAGGCTCCACTACAGTAAGTGGATCGTCATTAAGGTGAAGTGTGTGTTCTGGTACGATGCTGACAGAAATGCACGACACGACTTTGCGGCTGAAAACTGAAAGCTGTGGGCTAATGCCCATGACTGCACCTTGTGGATGGCGCCACTCAGCGAAAACAGTACTGGGGCAGCAGTATGAAATGCAGAAGTAGTCTGCATACAGAGGAGGTGAGACGGAGGGCCCAACAGCTGCTGCTAGACTGTTAATGGCCACTAAAAATAGAGAGACACTCAACACAGAGCCCTGCGGGACTCCATTCTCCAGGATATGGATGGAACTATGGGAGTCACCAACTTGGACATGGAAAGTATGGAGCGACAGGAAGTTTTGGATAAAAAGCCAGAGTGGTCGCCGGAGACCCCACTCATACAATGTGGCAATAATATGAGGTCACCAAGTCACATCGTATGCTTTATGTAAGTCAAAAAACATGGCAATCAGGTGCGGCCATCTTGAATAGGCTGTTTGGATGGCAGACTCGATGGATACAAGATTATCAGTGGTAGGGTGACCCTGGCGGAAGCCGCCCTGACATGGAGCCAGCAAGCCACACGACTCCAGAACCCAACCCAACCGTCAACATATCATATGTTCCAGCAGCTTACAAGGAACATTGGTGAGGCTGATGGGGTGATAGCTATCCACATCAATGGGGTTTTTACCATGTTTGGCACCAGAATGATGGTGCTCTCTCGCCATTGCGATGGAAAGATGCCGTCGCACCAGATCTGGTATAAGATGATGAGAAAATGTCGCTTGTAGTCAGATGAGAAATATGTAATCACCTGGCTGTGGATGCCATCAGGCCCAGGAGCTGTGACACGGCAATGTGCAAGGGCACTAAGGAGCTCCCACTCTGTAAATGGGGCGATATAGGATTCACTGCAGTGTGTAGTGAATGAGAGGACCTTCCCTTCCAGCCACCATTTCAGTGTGTGAAAGGATGGGGGATAATTCTCTGATGCAGAGGCTCGAGCAAAGTGCTTGGCAATCGCATTTTCATCAGTACATAACTTGCCATTTATGATAACACCAGGGGCAGCTGTTGGGGCCTACTACCCGAAAAGATGTTTGATCTTTGGGAAGGTGATGTGTGGCACCCAATGGTGAAGATCTATCTACCCAACACTCCTTCTTCCAATGTTTGATAAGGTGGCGAACACGGGCATGGAGCCATTTAAAGGCTATGAGGTGCTTCAGGGAAGGGTGCCACTTATGATATTTCAGAGCTCACCCATGCTCCTTAATTGCTTCAGCGACTTCCAGCGACCACCAAGGGACTGCCTTATGCCTCGGGCACCCTTATGAGTGAGGGACTGCATTTTCTGCCACAGACACAATTGTGCTAGGCAACTGCTCAACCATCACATCAATGTTACCACGTGGGGGAGATTCAGCAGTGACATCCAAGGTGAAAGCTTCCCAGTCCGCATTGTTCAAAGACCACCCGGGCAGGCGTCTGTGCACCTGATGCTGGGGCAGTGACATGAAGATCGGGATGTGGTCACTACCACACAGGTCATCATGTGCTCTCCAGTAAATAGATAGGAAAAGTCCTGGGCTGCAAATTGATAAATCAATGGCCGAGTAACTACCATGAGCCACACTGAAATGTGTGGCGGCCCCAGTATTTAAGAGGCATAGGTTGGATTGCGACAGTAAAGTTTCAACATCCTTGCCTTGGCCAGTAGGCATGGTACCACCCCACAAGGGGTTATGGGCATTAAAATCTCGCAGAAGTAGGAAAGGTTTAGGGAGCTGATCAATCATTGCAGCTAATACAAAGGATACCGCACCATCTGGAGGAAGGTATACATTGCAGACAGTTATTTCCCGCACTGTCCATATTATGACAGCCACAGCTTCAAGAGGGGTCTTGAGCAGCTAAATCGACAGCCAAAGCATAATGGAAATATTTTAGATCTGGTAGCCATGAACAGACCAAACCTCATCAATGGTGTCAGTGTTTAGACAGGGATCAGTGATCATGATGATACCATTACGACTATGGTTACGAAAGTTAAAAGTCAGTCAAGAAGGCTAGGATAGTATTCTTACTAGAAAGGGTAGATAAGCAGTTGTTAGCATCCCACTGAGTAAATGAATCAACTTCATTTACTACCGGTATGGACGTGGAAGAATTATGGGCAAATTTTAAACACACTGTAAATCATGCATTGGAGAATTATGTGCCAAAAAAGTGGGTTACAAATGGAAAAGACCAACCGTCGTTTAACGGAGCAATTCGGCGAATGCTCAGGAAGAAAAGAAAGTTGCACTCGCAGTACAAGAAAGATCAGGAGAATGAGGACAGGCCAAAGTTAGTAGAGACTCGTGCTGCTGTAAAAAGAGTGATGCGCGAAGCATAC
This sequence comes from Schistocerca americana, assembly GCF_021461395.2. Taxonomy (NCBI): domain Eukaryota; kingdom Metazoa; phylum Arthropoda; class Insecta; order Orthoptera; family Acrididae; genus Schistocerca; species Schistocerca americana. The sequence continues at coordinate 50,855,307 of NC_060119.1, read as the reverse complement.
AACCACTACCACCGTCATACCTTAGCAAAAGATCTTGCTGAAAACCCAATGAAATTCTGGTCTTACGTAAAATCGGTAAGCGAGTCGAAGGCTTCCACCCAGTCACTCACTTATCAGTTGGGCCTGGCAATGAAAGACAGTGAAATGAAAGCTGAGATTTTAAATTTAGCATTTGAGATATCTTTTACGCATGAGGATCGTAGAAACATACCACCGTTTGAGTCTCTATTAGATTCCCGTATGGAGGACATAGTGATAGACACTCCTGGGGTTGTGAAGCAGCTAAATTGGGTTGAAAATAAGTAAATCACCAGGTCCTGATGGGTTTCTAATTCGGTTTTACAGAGAGTACTCTACTGCATTGGCTCCTTACTTAGCTTGCATTTATCGCGAATCTTTTGCCCATCGTAAAGTCCCGAGTAACTGGAAAAAAGTGCAGGTGATGCCTGTATATAAGAAGGGTAGAAGGGTGGATCCTCAAAATTATAGACCAAAACCATTAACATCGGTTTGTTGCAGGTTCTTGAACATATTCTCAGTTTGAATATAATGAATTTCCTTGAGACAGAGAAGTTGCTGTCCATGCATCAGCACAGCTTTAGAAAGCATCGCTCCTGCGAAATGCAATTTACCCTTTTCTCACATGATACCTTGCGAACCATTGATGAATGCTATCAGAATGATGCCATATTCCTCGACTTCTGGAAAGCATTTGACTTGGTGCCCCACTGCAGACTCTTAACTAAGGTATGAGCATATGGGATTGGCTCCCAAATATGTGAGTGGCTTGAAGACTTCGTAAGTAATAGAACTAGGTACATTGTCCTCGATGGTGAGTGCTCATCAGAAGTGAAGGTATCATCTGGAGTGCCCCAGGGAAGTGTGGTAGGTATGCTGTTGTTTTCTACCTACATAAATGATCTTTTGGATAGGGTGGATAGCAACGTGCGGCTGTTTGCTGATGATGCTGTGGTTTACGGGAAGGTGTCATTGTTGAGTGACTGTAGGAGAATACAAGATGACTTGGACAGGATTTGTGATTGGTGTAAAGAATGGCAGCTAACTCTAAATGTAGATAAATGTAAATTAATGCAGATGAATAGCAAAATGAATCCTGTAATGTTTGAATACTCCATTAGCAGTGTAGCGCTTGACACAGTCACATCGGTTAAATATTTGGGTGTAACATTGCAGAGCAATATGAAGTGGGACAAGCATGTAATGGCAGTTGTGGGGAAGGCGGATGGTGATCTTTGGTTCATTGGTAGAATTTCTGGAAGATGTGGTTCATCTGTAAAGGAGACCACTTATAAATCATTAATACAACCTATTCTTGAGTACTGCTTGAGCGTTTGGGATCCCTATCAGGTGAGATTGAGGGAGGACATAGAAGCAATTCAGAGGCGGGCTGCTAGATTTGTTACTGGTAGGTTTGATCATCATGGGAGTGTTACAGAAATGCTTCAGGAACTTGGGTGGAGGCTCTGGAGGAAAGGAGGCATTCTTTTCATGAATTGACACTGAGGTAATTTAGAGAACCAGCATTTGAGGCTAACTGCAGTACAATTTTACTGCCGCCAACTTACATTTTGCAGAAAGACCACAAAGATAAGATATGAGAGATTAGGGCTCGTACAGAGGCATATATTCAGTCATTTTTCCCTCTATCTGTTTGTGAGTGGAACAGGGAGAGAAGATGCTAGTTGTGGTACACAGTACACTCCCCCACACTCTGTATGGTGGATTGTGCAGTATGGATGTAGATGTAGGTTTGAAGATGCACATGTTCACTACAGACCAAGTTTAGGATGTAAACGCAAGTCCGACCTGACACTCAATTATAGTGCTTTGGTTCCTGTAATATCCCTTATAGCCGTGAAGGGAAGAAGTCCGCATTGCTTGGAACCAGGTTTCCTGGAGGGCAATGCAGATAGTAGTTGTAAAACTGAACAGTTGCCGTAGTTCAGCCAGGCAGTGCAAAAGACCGCTGCAATTCCACTGGAGGATGACATCGTGAGACTGGGAAGGCAAGGAACATTCAATGAGGCAGATTATGCCTCAGAGTCACCTGCTGGCACCAATTTGTTGCCTGAGCAGTCTCTATCCATTGTGCCTGAGGGTCCGGCAAGATATAGGTCGTCAGGAGACGCCAAAATCTCCACCCCATCCTCAGCCACAGAGTTTGTGGCTGCCACCACAGTTTCCTTGGTCTTAGGGGTTTTCTTTTTGGACTTCTCTCACTGCTCCTTGGGTTTCCCTGACTCAGTCTCCGGGACTGAGGATGAGCGTGAAGCCCTATGACCAGCTCCTTTTGGGCTCTTCAGCCACTGGCAGGTGTCATCTTCCCCACTATAAGAAACCTGGGAACAGAGTGACCCAAGAGACCCATTCCTAGTGAGAAAAGCCAAAGAAGACTTACACTTCTCTGGCTTAAAAGCCCCACCATCAAGGGTGCAGGTGTAGTCTTCCAGCTCTAAGAGGTGACCTAGGTTTGCGGAGTTAACGGTTGCAGAACTGTTGTAGCAGCAGGGTAAGATGATGTCATATGCACAGGATGCAGGCGTTCAAATTTTCTCTTAGCCTCAGTGTAGGTCAGTATTTTTTTTGTTTTTGTTTTGGTTTTAGGGCGCAAAACTGCTATGGTCATTAGCGCCCGATCCGTGACTTAGGATACAGTAAAAACCGAAAATGGAAACCAGCAGCAATGGGAACGAAACTCAAAAAATTGGAGAAACTAAAAGCAGAAGGAAGGCTTAAAAATCCACTACAGAAAGGGGTTGGTTGTCCCCAAGAAAAGCTTCAAATGACTGACGTCATTTCACTGTCACTAATAAACTCGAAAACGCGATCGGCCGAGCGCGTGTCATCTGCTAAAATCGATGATATATCAGGCGATAGCTGTAGACGGGCGCGTAACGGAGTAAAATAGGGGTACTCAATTAAAAGGTGTCTTACCGTCTACAGCTGAGAGCAGTGGGGACAGAGTGGGGGAGGATTGCCGCTTAAAAGATGTCGATGGCTAAAAAGACAGTGCCCTATCCGGAGTCTAGTTACAATTACCTCCACCCGATGACTCGTTCGGGAGGAAGTCCAAGCACAGGGAAGAGCTTTCACGTCCCACAATTTATTATGCGGAAGTGTCGACCAATGTGTGTGCCATAAAACAACAACACGACGACATAAAACGCTCCGTAGAATGGCAAAGGGAATCGACTGAATAGCTGGCCGAAGAGGAGAGACTGCAGCCTTGGCCACTATATCGGCAGCCTCATTTCCACAGATACCAACGTGTCCCGAGGGCCAGAGGAATGCCACCGAGACGCCCCCCAGGTGGAGGAAGCGCAGACAGTCCTGAATCCGGTGGACCAGAGGGTGGACAGGGTAAAGAGCTTGGAGACTGAGGAGAGAGCTGAGAGAATCTGAACAGATAACATACTGTATCTGCTGATGGCGGCGGATGTAGTGGACAGCCTGGTGAACAGCGTAAGGCTCCGCAGTATAAACCGAACACGGGTCGGGAAGCCGAAATTGATTTTGGGTGTCGCCAAAAATATAGGCACTCCCTACATCTAACGATGTTTTCGAGCCATCAGTGTAAATGAATGTGGCTGCCTTCATTTGTGCACATAGAGCAGCAAATGTCCGATGAAAAACAAGTGAAGGGGGAAATTAACAAAGGTCACGGAGCAGGCAGATCCGGGGATGGAGCCAAGGCGGTGCTGTACCCCAACTTGTCAAAAAGGTTTCAGGAAAGCGGAAGGAAAGAGAATGGAGCAGTTGATGGAAGCGGACGCCCGGTGGTAGTACGGAGGAAGGGCAGCCTGCATACCCTACATCCAAGGAGGTGTCGAAAAAAATGTCATGGGCTGGATTAGCAGGCATGGAAGAGAAATTGCTAGCATAACGACTTAGAAGGATAGATCGCCGATTGGACAGCGGAGGTTCAGCAGCCTCAGCATAAAGGCTTTCCACAGGGCTGGTGTAAAAAGCTCCAGACACTAAATGTAATCCATGGTGGTGGATAGTCGAGACGACGAAGAATAGACGGCCGAGCAGAGGAGTAAACTATGATTCCATAGTCCAATTTCGAGCGAACTAAGGCGCGATAGAGGCGGAGAAGGACCACTCGGTCCACTCCCTAGGAGGTACCATTTAGGACACGGAGGGTGTTGAGGGATCGCAGACAGCGAGCGCGAAAGATAGGAAACGTGGGAGGATCAGCACAGTTTTCTGTCAAACATAAGACCCAAGAATTTAGCGACGTCCGAAAACGGAAGGTTGACAGGTGCTAGATGTAAGGAGGGTGGAAGAAACTCCTTACGTCGCCAAAAATTAACACAAACGGTCTCACTGGGAGAAAAACGGAGGCCGGTTTCGATGCTCCAAGCCTGGAGGCGATCGAGACATCCTAAAAGACGTCGTTCAAGAAGGCTGGTCCGTTGAGAGCTGTAGTAGATAGCAAAATCGTTTACAAAGAGGGAGCCTGAGAAATCAAGGAATGAGACAGTCCATAATTGGAATTATGGCAATCGCAAACAGTACAACACTCAGCATGGAGCCCTGGGGTACCCCGTTTTCTTTGGAGAAAGTACGGGAGAGAGTAGTGTTCACCCGCACTCTAAATGTGCGCTCTGCCATAAATTCGGGAAGAAATAGTGGCAGCCGACCTCGAAAGCCCCAAGAGAACAGTGTGCGGAGGATGCCTGTCCTCCAACAGGTATCATATGCTCTCTCCAGATCAAAAAATATTGCTACCGTTTGGCGTTTCCGGAGAAAATTGGTCAAGATGTAAGTGGAGAGAGCAACAAGATGGTCAACTGCAGAACGATGCTTTCGGAATCCGCATTGGGCAGGTGTTAAAAGACTGCGGGACCCCAGCCACCAAGCTAAACGGCAATTCACCATACCCTCCAAAACCTTACATACACTACTCGTGAGAGAAATGGGGCGATAGCTAGAGGGGAGATGTTTGTCCTTTCCAGGTTTCGGAACAGGAACGACGATAGCTTCCCGCCATCGTCTGGGAAAAGTACTGTCGGTCCAAGTTTGATTTTAAAGGCGAAGGAGGTAACGCAGACTATGGGTTGATAAATGCAGCAACATTTGGACGTGGATACCATCCGGTCCTGGGGCGAAGGAGCGAGAAGAAGAGAGTGCATGTTGGAGTTCCCGCATGGAGAAAACAGTATTGTAGCTTTCGCGATTTTGAGAGGAGAAAGCAATAGGTCGCACTTCCGCTGCACGTTTCTTCGGGAGAAACGTTGGCGGGTAATTTGAAGAGCTCGAAATCCCAGCAAAGTGTTGACCCAATAAGTTAGAAATTGCGACGGGAACCACTAATGTATCATGCGCGACTGTGAGCCCAGAGACCGGGGAGTAACTAGGCGCGCCTTAGAACCTTTGAAGCCGACTCCAAACTTCCGAGGAGGTGTTAAATAAGCTAATAAAGAATTTCCAGCTTGCCTTCTTGCTATCGCGAATGACACGACGGCTTCACGCACGGAACTGCTTATAGCGGATACAGTTGGCCAAAGTAGGATGGTGGCGGAAAACACGGAGAGCACGTCGCTGCTCACGTATTGCGTCACGGCATGCCTCGTTCCACCAAGGAACTGGGGGGCGCCGGGGCAATTCGGAGGTGCGTGGTATTGAACGTTCCGCAGCTGTAAGAATAATGTCTGTAATATGTGTGACCTTATCGTTGATGCTAAGAAAGTGACGGTCATCGAATGTAGCTAGAGACGAAAAAAGTGTCCAATCGTCTTGGGTAAACATCCAGCGTCGCGGGCGCATATATGTCAGTTGAGGCTGCAATCTAAGGACACATGGAAAGTGGTCACTCGAGTGTGTATCATCAAGGGCGAACCATTCAAAGCACCGAGCTAGCGGAAAAGTACCGCCCGAAAGGTCCAAATGAGAGAAATGTGTCGTGGAGGCAGACAAAAATTAGGGATTGCAGTGTTGAGGCAAACTAGATCCACTTGGTGGAAAATGTGTAGTAATAGTGAGCCACGTGGACAAGGATGTGGAGATCCCGAAATCGGGTGGTGGGCATTGAAGTCCCCAACCAGCAAATAGGGGGGTGGAAGCTGACGAAGAAGATGAAGGAGATCAGCTCGTGCCATTGGTGTGGACGATGGAATGTATACAGTACAAAGAGAAAAGGTATATCCAGAAAGGGAAAGACGGACAGCAACAGCTTGGAAGGAAGTGTTTAAGGGGATTGACTGATAATGGAATCATGGAGAAGAGTCGCGTGTCCTTCGTGGGCTGGAGTGCCTTCAACAGAGAGGAGATCATATCGGACGGACTGAAAATGAAGGAGAACAAAGCGGTCATGGGAATGCAGCTTTGTTTCCTGAAGACAGAGGATGACCAGCGAGTAGGATCGTAAGAGGATCGACAATTCATCCCGATTGGCTCGAATGCCGCGGATATTCCAGTGGATAATGGACATAGGGTGGGCAGAAAATGGAGGAATGTGACCAAGGTTGTCGTCAACTCAACGACTGCTCAGAGCTTGCGACCGACAGCCTGGAGCAGCATTCAGCTGAAGGCAGAAGATTCTGGTCCATAGGTTGTTCAGGAGCAGCTCCTACCACCAGCGATCGGCCGGTTGATCGGCCGCCAGCAGTGCGGCTTGGCGACACAGAAGACTACTGAGGGCGATTTCCAACAGGTGATACTGTAGGTGAGACACGCCTTGGTGGAGAAGGAGATGAACTGGGTTTCTTATTAGCCTTCTTGGAAACATGATGTTTAGATGAAGGAGGAACCAATGGTTGTGAAGTTGGGGCATGTAAAAAGTCTTCACGAGTATGCTCTTTTTTCGAAGTCTTGGTGTCTGACTTTTGGGCTCGTGATTTGGCAGAAACCGATGAAGGGTGAGCCATAGAGTGGGCAGGCGAAAGCGGTGAGGTTGAATGGGCGATCTTTGCACTGGCCGATCTGACGACCATGGCACTAAAGGTGAGGTCGCAAGTCTGCGTGGCCACCTCCTTTGTTGGCCGAGGAGAAGCAAGGACAGTGCTGTATTTTCCTGTCTGAGGCACGGTGGGCTCTCGACTGGCGAATAATTTTCGAGCAGCAAAGGTCGACACCTTTTCCTTCACTCTGATTTCCTGAATGAGCTATTCGTCTTTAAAAATAGGGCAATCTCGAGAGGAAGCAGCGTGGTCACCCATACAGTGGATGCAACGAGGGGATGGAGGTGGATAAGCACCCTCATGGGCATCCTTGCCACACGTAACACATTTGTCCGGATTGGAACAGGAGTGGCTGGTGTAATTTAACTGCTGACACCGATAGCAATGCGTAGTGATTGGGACGTAAGGGCGAATGGAAATTATCTCATAGCCTTGTTTGATTTTCAATGGGAGTTGAACTTTGTCAAATGTCAAGAAGACAGTGCGGGTTGGAATGGTGTTCGTGTCAACCCTTTTCATAACTCTATGAACAGCCGTTACGTCCCTGGTCAGACAGGTAGTGCTGAATTTCTTCGTCAGACAATCCGTTGAGGGTGCGTGTATAAACGGCCCCACGTGATGAATTTAAAGTATGGCGCGGTTCCACTCAGACAGGGAAGATGTGTAGCAGTGAAGAACGCAGCATTCTTTGTGCCTGGAGGGCACTGACTGTTTCTAACAACAAGGTGCCATTCTGTAATCTGGAACAAGTCTTTACATGACCTGCAATTGTGTCAACACCTTTCTGAATAATGAAAGGGTTGACCGTGGAGAAGTCATGACATTCGTCAGACTGAGAAACAACAAGGATCTGTGGCAACGGTGGAAGGACTGTCTGTGGCTGAGACTCGTGGAACTTACGCTTCTGAGCAGACATAGTGGAAGATGAGGAAACCATTGCGAAAGTATCACCCATGATTACCGGCATCTCCGATGGAGTGCTCCTCCCTTGTGGGGGCCCTTTCTGAGGGCACTCCCACCTTAGGTGATTGTTCACACCTCAGGTCACACCTCCCGACAAACGGATGGAGGGACCAATCGGCACTTTCGGAAGGTATCAGCTCAGATAATCACCCCTCCCTATGCCTGGCCATTACCAGGGGGTATGTACATGTCCTACCTGTCTACCCGGGGTGGGGAATTACGCATTACCCCGTCACCGGCTACGCAAGAAAATGCATTGGTTGGCCTTCAGTCACGCACAGGGAGGAAGAAAGAGGAAGGGAAAAACAAAAATAGGGAAAGGAAACAAGAGAGGTCTCAAATGCCGCAGCGGAGAAAAGGGTAAAGAGAAGAGGTAAGGAAAAGAGAAGGACAAAGGAAGGATGAAGACATACAAGCAGAGAAGAAAAGAATGCGTTACATTTACAAGCGTCCATGTCCGGATGTAGGCACAAACCCTACACCCAGATGGTGAGAAATGGAAGGAAAGAACCAGAGGTGAGGGGAGGGTGGGCGAAGATGGGGGATAGGGAAGGATGCGGAAAAGGGAGGTACGCAGCCCGGAAAGGAAGGAGGGCCACATTAGCTCGGGGTCCCGTGCTCGCTATGCACGTATCCATAAAAGAGTTGTGGCCCCCTGGTGGAGGGGGGGGGGGGGGGGGGTAGGTCAGTCTGTCCAGGGTCTTTCACTCCATGATTTTCCTTTCTTTCTGGAGAATCCTGCAGTCGGGTGAGCAAGGCAAATGTTGCTCTCTGCATTTGACACAGATGGAAGTGGGGCGCATAGAGTATTGGGGTGTGTTGGGTGTCTGCAATCTCTGTTTGTGACACTGAAGTACAGTGGGAAGACATATGACTGAATTTCCAGCACTTAAAGCACCGCATTGGTGGAGGGATATAGGGCCTTACATCACGCTGGTGGACCATCACCTTGACCTTCTCGGGCAATGTATCACCCTCAAAGGCCAAGATGAAGGCACCAGTGGAAGCCTGATTATCCTTCGGACCCCAGTGGACACACCACATGAAATGTACACCTCGCCACTCTAAATTGGCACACAGCTCATCATCGGACTGCAAAAGAAGGCCTCTGTGAATTAGGCTACACTGGACCATATTTAAGCTCTTATGGGGCATGATGGTTACAGAAATATCCCCCAGCTTGTCACAAGTGAGCTACTCCTGTGACTGGGCATAGGATGCTGTATTGATCAAGACTGACCCAAATCTCATTTTGAACAAGCCCTCCACTTCCAAGAACTAGTCCTCATCAGCAGCGTGATCCATGTGTGGTCAGGGGGCTACAAACAACAGGGTACATGGTGGCCCCACCACAATGGACTGGCTACTGTGCTGGATATCAGGTGCAAAGAAGTCCATGGTCATCGTCTATGCAGAAATCGACACTGCATAATGCATGGTGGAAAATGCGCTGAGGAAGGTGTCCTCAACCAAGAGATGGAGAATGGGCAGGACTGCAATGCGACGACAAGAAAGTGGGCTAAAGATCTCAATGCATGATCTACACAGTGCATCTTGTAAGGCGCCCTTCCCCAAATGGCTCGCTCTTTGGGAAAATTTTGAAGAATGGAGGTCAAACCCTACAGGGGACCATCACATAATGTCCAAAACATGTGAGACTCCTTTTAATCGCCTCGTACAAAAGGCAGGAATACCTCGGGCCTATTCTAACCCCTGGACCTGCAGGGGTTTGTCTGTGATTAACAGCTACTGCACAACTGTCACCGGAGATCAGTAATATAGACCAATCAGCATATAGGACTGACATCCAAAACAAAGTAAAAGAATCCACAATATTAACCAATGCACGGAAAGTAGATTTATATTGAATTCTAATGTAATACGAAGAAGTATTATCCAATTTTCCCAGTAATATCAGTGATTACATATGTAAGTTTAAAATAAAAAATGAAACTCCATTTTTCTGTAAGCCATATCCAGTACCGGGAAGTTTGAAAGAAGCCGTTAAGGAGCAAATCGACAAAATGATTGACAACAATATAATAGAACTTACTTCTAGCATCATGAATAACCCTTCAGTAGTGGTAAAAAAGTTACAGGAGGTGTGCTAGACATGTGTACATTGAATAAACATGTAGAAACAGAACGAGACAGACCAATTAACATCAATGAAGTGTTATCCAAATTGGAGAAAACAAAGTTTTTTAGCACGATAGCCCTGACTGCTGGATACTGCAAAATTAGGTTACATCTGGACTCAAAAAAGTATACAGAAATCCTGTTTGATGCTAAATCTTATCACATTAATGTGTTAACTTTTGGACTTAATATCTCAGTATCAGTATTTATACCCACTCTGGATGAAGCATTAGGAAGAGATTTATTGAACTATTTAATAATATATGTCGATTATATTCTCCTAATCTCAGCTAACTGGGAAGAACATCGCCTATCACTGAAAAAATTTAAAGAAAAGGTTATTACAGTGAAACTGTCTAAGTCACATGTTGAGAGGCAAGAGTTAAAGTTCGTAGGGCATCTCGTAGGGGTACAGGGGATTAGACCAGATCCTGGGTGCATAAAAGCTCCTGAAGAATGTCCACCCCTAAAAACGTGAGGCAACTGAAGGGATTTATCAGAATGGCTGGGTACTATAGACATTATATTAGGAGACAAGAACTAAATGACACAAGAGTTTTACATTTGTTACGAAAGAAAATACCATTGGTTAGGGATCTAGAGGCAAATAATGCATTTGTAAATGTAAAAAGAGCATTAGTAGAAGCACCCATATTGCATAATCCGAGTCTGGGTGAACCTTTTAAAATTGCAACCCCTGCATCTGTTAATGGGATCACGGCAGAACTATTCCAAGAAGAGTGGGGTCTAGATAGTGTAAATCACATATCTATAGCTTTTGCTACCCATAGTCTTAATAAATATGATGTAAACTACAAAGCTACTGAAAAACTATTAGCATTAATATGGAGTATCCAAAAATTCCAAACACTAGTATGGGGGCAGAAATCCATATTTACGCATATCATCACGCTCTATCTTTTTTGATGAATAGTCATTTGTTACATACTAGATTAATGTGATGGATGTTGTTCCTACAAGAATATGACATTAGAACACAGTATGTAAAAGGTTTGGAGAATATTGTACCAGACACTTTGTCTAGGTTACATATAGACATGGAAGAGTTAAAAGTGATCTGGTGTAATTTTTGCAATTAATTTTCTGACAGTAGAGTATCCACACACCAAGATACAAAAGATGGCATAAAGAACATGATCCCTATTTTTACCAAGATGTTTGCTACATGTATTAGGGATCCCTTGCCTCCTAAGCAAGCAGAGAAATGGAAAATTATGGGTCATATTTTATTTTGCTGGGATAGTATAAGATTGCAACAATGGCTTTTATGCATTCTGAAGTTAATGGAAGATGAAATTGTGTGGTATGTTCGTACATGGAATGGACACTTTAGAATAAAGAAATGTATAGCTCGTATGAATAAGTTCTGTTACTTTAAAAGGCTAGGACATAAAGTAGCATCATTAATTTGGCCTTGTGAAGCCTTTCAGAAGGTGAAAGAGAGGAACACTCACTCATGTGTATCCAATCATTCCAAAGTCTATACACAAACTTACAGCAGCAGATTTCCTAGTACCTATTCTGAAAGGAAAGGGAGGAATGTCATACATTTTAGTCTTCGTAGTGTGTTGGTCAATAAACGGTTATACACTGTTTGCTACAATACTTTCTGGAGGTAGGAAAACCCTACTGTTTCTCTCCAATAATGGACCACAATTTGTTAGTAATGATTTTAAAGAATTTTTAGCATGGGAAGGTATTTGTGAAGTGTTAATATCCAACTATAACCTGTCCCCAAATTTGTGTGAACAGGTAATGAAAAATTTTGTGAAATTATGCCACACCTACTGCCATGAAAAAAACATACCTTATGGGCAACAAAGATCAAAGACTTTAAACTTATTTTAAATATACTACCACATTTATGAACAGGGTTAACACCTTTAGAAGTAATAGGCAAACCCTTTACAGGAGAACCTCTTATTAAATGTTTCATTTGGCCTGAAAAGCCTACTGAAGATTACGAACTTAAACAGGAAATGGGTTCTAAAAATTTAGTTGAAAAGGCGCAACAATGAGTGATTAGACATAATGAGAAGACTATCAAACCTCACTACAAGGTCGATGAACTAGTTCTCGTAAAACAGCATCTTCAGAGCTCTGCCCTGAGGAAAGAGACACAAGTTTTTCTAAAAATATGAGGGACCATACCGAGTTCAAACAATAGTAAATCCTGAAACATTTTTATTTGATCCTGTAATGGAATCAGAGACAGGAAAGTACAACATTAAGGACATAAAGTTGTATATCCCCCAGCGACATTAACGTTCGGTGTTAACGGGCGGAGTGACGACCATCGGATCCCGAGATGTTTTCGGTGTTTCTTCCGTAATAAAATTTTCCTGCACTGAATTCCCCCAACTTCTTACACTATGCCCCTACTTCTTACACTACCCTATCATCCCCCACTTGCAGTTTAATAGAGAAACATACCAGCATGGAATTGTGATTACATCACCCAAAACTGCTCCTGGTATATGGCTGTATCATCCTCGATTGTTAGAGACTAGTGCCCAGCCAGTCTCTCCCATCATACACATATAGTCAAGTTTTATTTTTGCTTGAATTAGTCTTTGTAAGTAATCGCTCCTTGCACAGCAAGGAGGTGGGTAATGTGATGATGTTAAACTTTCACGAAATCCAGGACTACTATCAGTAAGACCATACCCCAATTTTTTTAAGGAAATGAGGTACCACAAAAACAACTGCAACTGTGGCATTGAAGGGGAAAGATGAGTATTGTCTCACTGTTGATATTCTACAACAAACAGACTTAACAAACAGTTTTCTAGTTTCCTTATCGAACCTATGGGCTCGGACTGGCATCCTTTGTGGCAGACAAAGTACTGATATTATTTATGACTTTCATAAATTAAAAATATTGTTTACATGTTAAATACCACAGCAAAAAGGAAGATAAAAATACTGGACCTAGAAACAAAATGTGTGAATTATCTTCAAGAGTGGTCAAATGAAGAAAGGTAATTAAACTGGCAAAGGACTGCGAAACAATGGGATGAAGCAAGGACAAAGATAAGTACAACATCCAGTTTCACATTTTTCTGTTTCAAAATGAGTATTTACGTAATCAAAATGTCAAAAAATTAAGAAGAACCAGATTTGGTGAATGAATTGTCAGCCAAAATGAAAGATTTGCAGTCAGCAGTTCCAGCCATGACACTTTCATGTCTAAAATGCTAAATTAAGAAAATACTATAGATTACAGTTATAATTCTTGAAGCAATACAATTAATGTGAGGTACAACTCTTTGAGAACTGCAGTTAATTCCAGTCATGACCACTTCACATCTACAATAAAATCTGTCAATGATACTTTGAGATACACAACTAAATCTAGTCATGACGCTACTATAGAAAAATCAAAAGATACAATAAATTCCCATTATGAAAAAGTTAGGAATGAACTGTAAGGAACAAAACTGTATTAGATAAAATTGTAAATAAAACTTATATTAAGGTCAAACCTGTTGTCAAAGAAGAACATACAACTAACAGATATTAACAAAGTTGTTATAGAGGAAATGTGTAGAACCAATTTCACGTGTATCACAACTTAGTGAAACTTTAAAGAGTACACCTGGGTCAGTCAGTAGCAATCTTGTCTACAGGAAATCTGTGTGAACACTATTATTTGTAATCTCAGTTTCAGTAAGCTGTACAAAATCCCTGTAGCATTATAAAAATTTAATAGAGAAAGAATCATTAGAAGCAGAGATCAACTGAAGGCAGAACTATATACATAAAAAGTTCATAGGGAAATTAGTAGTTTGGACTTCATGACAAGAAGCTCAGATTTTTTTTTTACTTTTTTTTTTACACCTGCAGTCAACATCTTCATACTACAGGCAGAAAATAAGAATTACCAACACCTCTGCTACAATGTGTGAAGAAGTGAGTTATCCTGGTATAATATGTCAATGACAGCCTATTTCCAAACGTATCTCTGCTCAACAAGTAATTGCCTATAAATGGCTTGGTCATAAGTTGTGATTGATTAACAGTAATCAGAGTTTATTTTCTTTTTTAAGGCATTCAAGTTCATTTATTTAAATGACGCGCTCTGGTATGTAGTAACAGTACATGTTTCCAGTTGTATAAACAATGTAAAGAAAGACAGATTGCTGCATATCATAAAAAAGGCCCGTCAAGTTGAAGACAGGTACAATTAAATGTCACACAAAGCTTTTGGCCACAGCATTTGTTAGTATACAGCAGTTGGCTGCAAATAAACAAGGTTGGACTTGAAAATGGGAAGGAGGGGGTGGAAACTGCTAGGTGGAGGGTGTGGATACAGTATATTACCATACAAAGATTGACTGCACTTCCCCTGTATTCTATCAATACACTCAATTCTACCACCCACTTTACCCAGAGCTGAACTAATGTGATCATTTCACTTCATATCTCTACAAAGTGTTACACATGGGTATTTCTTTGGGTTGGTTGATTCCAACTGTGACTCACTGATATTATAGTCATGAGATTCTACTGGCTTTTCATTTTGTAACGTGCAAAACTTCACATTTCTTAACATATAAAACCAGTAGCCAATCTTTGCACCATTTTGAAATCTTATCAAGATGTACAATATTTATGCAACTTCCATCAGATAGTACTGCATTATAGATAATCATATCATCTGCATAAAGTCTGAAGTTACTATTAATATTGTCTATAAAGTCATTTCTATACAACATGAACAGCAAGAGTACCAACACATTTCCCTGGGGAGCACACGAAGTTACTTCTACCTACGATGATAACTCTCCATCCACAATAGCATGCTGCCTCCTCCCTACCAAAAAGTCTTCAATCAATTGACAAACTTCACTTAATACACCATATGATTGCACTTTTGACAAAAAAGTGTAAGTAAGGTACCGAGTCAAGTGCTTTCCAGAAATGAAGAAACATTATGTATTCCTGACTACCTTGATCCAAAGCTTTCAGGATGTCATGTGAGAAAAATGCAAGTTGAATTACAATTCACCAGTGTTTTCAGAAACCACGATAATTGCAATTGAGAAGGTCATTCTGTTCAAGATACCTTACTATGTTTGATCTCAGAATATGCTCTAAGATTGCACAAGTCAGTATGAAGGATACTGCATGGTAGCTTTGTGGATCACTTCTACTATACTCCTTGTAGATGGGTGTGACCTGTGCCTTTTTTCAAGAACTGGGCATGTGTTTTTGTTCAAGAGATCTATGATAAAATATACAGGGTGAGTCATAAATGAGGACAAATATGTTGTGCAAATTGTCACACACTGAGCTCGCATGTTCCTATGTCAATAAATGACAATGCAATTGAATGGTAAAAATGTGGAAATATGAAGTGGACATTTGGGTGTTACTGTGTGCCGACATTGGCTATGCGAGTGTTGTAGGTAGTTTAGCCACTCACGAGAAGGCAAGGCATCAGCGTCAAGCAACAGTGTACATGACATTGCGAGCAATGATAGCACCCACATCTATCTCATACCAGTTACGCTGGCCGGTACTATGTATCATGGCTAGTTGGCACAGGGAAACGAACATGAGGAGGGGCTGCACTACTGTACATGCATGTTTTATAATTTGGTTTTTGTGTCCAGACTTAGTTTTAAGAAAAGAGTACATAGATGCAGAATACAAAATACTACTACATAGGTATGTGGCAGTTCACACAAACGAATACAATACAGCTGTACAAATCAAAACTAACATAGAAACACACGACCAGAAGCTGCAGTGCCGGTTTATAAGTACTGTTCAAAATGACAGCCACGACGTGTGTGGCAAAGTTGAACTATTTGCAGGAAGGATTGCTGAACATGATCCAACATGTCTGTATCTCTTTGCATAATATCACAGGCATGTTTTATTCTGGGTTGAAGGGTGTTGACATCAACAACCTCTCCTTCATGAATCACAGATTTCAGATGGCCCCACAAAAATAAATCCAGTGGATTCAGGTCTGGCAATCTTGCTGGCCATGCTAAAGGGCCTCCACAAGCCACCCATTTTGAAGGGAAAGTACTGTGCAGGTGAGCGAGCGCACCATCACGCATGTACCACAGGACCACAGGTTCACATGAAAGACCAAACTAACGTCTTCCAACAATTCTGGGAATGTAACATCTAGGAAATGCAGATACCGCTCCCCTGTAAGCCTTTGTGGTAGCACATGTTGCCCTACGAGATGGTGATCAATAATACCACACCGGATATTGACACCACATTGTTGTTGGTAGCCTCGTATCACTGTGCTGTGGGGGTTTTCTTCCACCCACTGGTGCCAATTATGCGAATTCACTATACCCTCCTTCATGAAATAGGTTTGTCGGTGAACAGTATCGTATGTGAAAAATGCTGATTGTAGATCTGACACCGTAGGATAAAGTTGCAGAAGTCCAGCATCCTCTGGTAGTCTTCTAGCAATAATGCCTGTACCTTCTGCATGTGAAAGGGATGGTACTGGTTTCTATGGAGTACTGTAGATTGTGACATGCCAACCACAGTGACTATAGACCTGGTGCTTATTGTTAACCCTCCGCAATGGTTTGTAACACTTTTCCTTCATCATCCGCAATGTACATCAACTGTCGGTCATGGCCACATCATCCTGGAAGTGCTACACAAGCACCATACTCCCTCAAGCGCCTGTCCACAGAGTAAAACGATTTTGTGGATGGAAGGTGCCGGCTAGGAATCCTCTTGGGATACAGTTGCCTTGCAACATCAGCTCTTCCATCTGCAAGCCTGTAGGTGAGGTGGACATCGGCGTATTCCTCATTTGTGAAACTTGCCACGGTACTGTAGTAACACTGCGATGCGGCTGGTAGCAACTGTTGACATGGCGAGTATCCAGCAGAGTGACCATTGCAGAGGTGTTGTAAATACATCGTGCATGCTGCGGTTTTACTTCCACCGTTGACCACTCTTTCTGCTTACAGGGCACACATTCCCTAACATGCGACTGTACACTCCGTTACAACCTGCAATGTGTGATTCCCAAGTTCTGATACAATTTCAGATACATTGGGATGGGATTTTCTCTCTCTCATATCTTTCAAACACTTACAGATACACATCAGCTCATTGGTGTGTCATGTGTTGTATCTATGGGTGAATGACATGTCATGATCGTGAGGCTCGTCGGTATCTCATTCAATGATTAACATGTGTTTTTGCTTTACATACACAACACATCAAGGAGAACAAAATTTACAATGATGTGTCACATGTTATGCATAGTAGCATGCGGTCCTAGACATATTTTTCCTTATTTATGACTCACCCTGTAGTTAGAAAAAGGGGCTAACTCAACCAAAAATTCAGTATAGAATATGATAGGGATTCCACTAGTTCCTGGAGCTTCGTTCAATTTCAATGATTTAAGCTTTTTTAAAACCAATTGGACTTTTAATAATAATATCACTCATTGTTTCAGCAGTATGAGGTTTAAATGAGGACAATACTCATGGTTTTTCCTTTGTAACAAAACATTTAAAAACAGTGTTAAGTATTTCAGCTTTTGCTCTGTTACACACAATTTCAGTTGCTGACTCTTTCACTGATGATATTTTAAGTACTTCTCAAAATCTCTATAACTAGAACAAACTCTTTCCTCTCAGGTTTGGATAATGGATGATCCACCACAGTTGCTACAAATGTTGTTTTAAAGCAATAGAAGCTTTAATGCTAATTCAGAATCACCTTTGTTGGGTCCTGATACAAAATCAACACCTTTAACTGACACATCAACCTCTGACAACTTTCTACATGGCTGCAAGTACAACACAAGTGATTGTTTACTATCAAATAATGAAAAAGTTGATGAGCGCATCACGCTACAATATTTCCAAAAAATTTTGTGCCCAACACAACTTATAAATTTCCCCTCAGTTTGCAAAGTGGTCAATGTTGAATGTTTAGTCTAAGTTGGATGAAGAAATATCTTTGGTTGGTATACTGTTCCAAAAATGATTATGCTGCTTTCTGCTAGTTATGCAAAAGGTAGTCATCAAAATGTTCCAGCCCTGGTCTCTTCCATGTTCTCAGAGTGAACGCATACACTCTAATATTTCAACATACATACAACCAACACTTATCACAAGCCTTTGTAATTGAATGTGACTTATTCACATGATGGTGAACATGACAAACAATATGAAACATTGCCTGGACCAAGGCCTTGTGGAGCAGATGGAAAGGGATACAACATGTACAGTCCTTATCATCAAGCAATGATTCTTTGTGTATATCAGGAAATGGTATGATTGGGACACAGAGGCTTTGGGACTACCAAAGTTGACAAACAAGACGACAAGATGAATAATTTTCTCGAAATTACAAAATATTTTGTGAAAGGTGATGAAAACCTACAAGTAAGTTTTGAAAGGAACTGGTATATATGAAAAGAATTACATTAAGGACCCCAATCCAAAATCTGATCAGCTGTTGCATCAATAACCAATGATGCCAAATGTTGCAATATTCTTGCAGATCAAACTGCTGAAATTGCTAGAATAGAGCAACTATCTCTCTGTATCTATTCCTTGGATCTTGATATTAATGAAGATTTCCTGTAATTTATTCCAGTGGTTGATGTGACTGGCTAAGGACTAGCTAGATGTGTAATTGAAAAATTGGTAATAATTTCCTGAGGACGGGGCTACGACAATACTGCATGCATGTGGAGGAAAGCCTGTGGGGCTCATGCATTCATATATCAGGACTATGCAATAGCGGGATATTCTCATTGTGCAGTTCATCGTTTCAGATTGGTGATCGCCAATACATGAAACATTTCACTTATCAGGAATTCACTAGGAACACTGGACATGGTATGCGATTTCTTTGGGCCACCAAACGGCACACGTGTGTGTGTGTGTGGGTGTGTGTGTGTGTGTGTGTGTGTGTGTGTGTGTGTGTGTGTGTGTGTGTGTGTGTGTGTGTGCGCACCCCACAATTCCTTCTCAGATAGGAAAGCTAACTAATACAGTGAAAATAAACACTTGTTACAGAACATTCTTCTCCTGTATTACTCCTCTACACTGGGAGACTTGCTTGACCTGCACACTGCAACCCAATGTAAAATCTAACAAATTCAAATGTGTGCACTGTTTGTTTCGTTTTAGCATGCAAAAGCATCTAGGGACATATGTGCCCATCTCAAAACTATAGAACATGAAGACAGAGAGGAGTTAATAAATGAATACACATCAGTCCCAATCAATGTAAGAGAAGACAGCTAAAAACAGGGACACGGAGAAAGAATTATAAAATACACCATAGAGAAATGGAGGTAAAGAACTAAAAATTAAATGGCCTTCACCATATTGCTGCAATTAGTACAAATCCAAGTGGGAACCTAAATAGTTAAAAAATGGGCATTCCATCACAAAGCTGAAGTTTTAACAACTTGGGGACAATGGGATCAATAATCTGGAGCTTATTCCCATGGAGGGAGGGCCTGTGGCGATGCCAAAGTGGCACCACCTCCTGACAGGCTGAAACAGATAGATCATCGGATGGAATGTAAGTGGGCCGGGGTACAAGGACTGCAGCCTTGGCAGCAGTGTCAGCAGCCTCGTTTCCAGACAGACGGACATGGCCAGGAAACCACAAACATCACAGTCCCTCCATCAAGAGTGAGCAAGTGACAGTTTTCCTGTACCTGCTGCATTGAGGGATGGGTGATTCTCAGCACCTTTGAAGCCACTGTGTGCTGTGCAAGTCTGAGCACAGGACACAATTGAAAAGCCAGTGTTGCTGGATGTACTCCACGGCCTGATACAGGGTGAGGAACACTCCTGTAAATATTGACCTGTGTTCTGGAATCCGATAGCGAGAAACATCAGCACCCATGATAGAGGCACACCCAATGCCATGGTCAGTCCAAGAACCACCAGTGCAAGCAAAGGTGCTATCGTGAAATTCTGTGTGAAGTTTGTGAAACTGAATGGAATACAGCCAGAATGGAGTAGGGTCTTTAGGAGCAAAAGCCAAAAACGAGGTAACAGAAGAGGGACGTGCCCCATACTGGCAATCAAAGGAGTCATTGAAGAAGGTGGCACAGGATGGGTGGCAATGCATATAAGACAAACTGCATGCATACCTGCTGAGGACAAAGTCAAGGTGGTAAGAAAATGGTAGTTAAGCAGCTCCTGCATAGAGACACTCAAATGGGCTAGTGTAAAAGGGGCTGTTGACCAAATGCATGTCACGATGGTGGATAGTGTTGAGATGGCATAAGAGGGATAGGTGTGCAGATGCAAAAACGAAGTACCCATAGCCTAATTTCGAACAGACAAGTGACCGGTGCAAGCAGGAGAGTGTGGTTTGATCTGCACTCCAGCAAGAACCATCGATGACACGTAGGACATTGAAGGACTGCATACAGGGGACTGCCAGGTAAGATGCGTGAGAGGAACAAGAGCATTTCCTATCGAGCATGGGCCCCGGGACATTTGTAGTTTCAATGAATGGAAGAGAACTGGCGCCAGATGTAAAGATCGTGGGAGAAACAAACTGTGCCACCAAAAATTCATACGAAGGGTTTTGTCGGTGAAAAAAGAAAGCCATTAACGATGCTCCCTGACTAAAGACAATCGAAACATCACTGAAGACACCACTCAATGAGACAGGCCCATGGAGACCTGCAATACATGGAGAAATCCTCAATTAAAAGGGAAGTGGAGATGCTTGGTGGGAGGCAGACCATTATAAGGTTAATGGCAATTGCAAAGAGGACACTGCTCAGGATGGAACCAAGTGTAGACCTTACGGGGGATACCAGTCCTCCAGTGGGTGTTGCGGGCCTTCTCCAAATCGAGAAACAAGGCTACAGTTGGGGATTTCCACAGAAAGCCATTCATGACATGTGTGGACAAAGTGTTGAGATGGTGAACTGAAGAATGACGCACGCGAAATCCACACTGTACAATGGTTAATAGATTGTGAGACTCGAGCCATCATACAAGCCGGGCATGAATCATACATTCCATCACTTTGCAAATAGGGCTGATGAGAGAGATGGGGCAGTAGCTATAAGGAAGGTGTTTGTTCTTACCAGACTTAGGTATGGTTATGACAGTGGCTTCACGCCAGTTTCAGGGAAATGCTCCCTCTGCATAGCTGGAGTTGTACATATTAATCAGAAAGTGTTTGCCCTCAAAAGAAAGATGCCTCAACATCTGAATATGAACCGAGTCTGGCCCTGGGGTGGAGGATCAGGATGAACGGAGAGCATGATCTATCTCCCTCATAGAAAAAGGCAGCATTGTAGCACTCACAATTTGGAGAAGGGAAGGGTATTGTCCAAGCCTCCTCCACTCATTTCCAATTGAGCAGGCAGTGTGATATGAGGAAGAGCTCAAAATTTCCGAAAAATGGCGGCCCAAGGTATTGGAGATAGCAATAGGTTCCAAGATAACATCATATGCTACTGTCAGAGTGGATATTGGGGAATAGATATTGGTTCCAAATAGCCATCAGGGGTCAGCCCATGTGACAGAGCAGCAGGTGGAGCTGTTAAAAGAAGAAGTGAATGAAATCCAACTACCATTTTTCCTATTACGAGGAACAAAACATTGTGCAAGCATTTGTTTGTAATAAATGCAGTTTGCCATCATAGGATCACCATAAGAAATATAGAGAGCACATCTTTGCATGCAAATTGTGTCATGGCATGCATCAGTCCACCAAGGGACAGGGACACTGCATGGTAAGGAGGACATGTAGGGACTGGAACATTAAGTAGCAGTAACGATGACCTTTTTAAGACATTCCATCTGGTCATCACAATTTTTGAAATTTTGTTCATCAAAGGTCGCCGTGGAGGAGAAAAGCCACCTATCAGCCTTAGCAAGCTGTCATTTGGATGTGCACGCAGGTGGGGTAGGAGTGACCAAATGGATAGCACAAGGGAAATGGTCGCTCAAGTAGGTGCCAGAAAGAACAGACCACTTGAGATGATGGGCAAGCTGGGCAGTGCAGTAGGATGGGTCCAAATGGGAATAGGTGTTTGAGGAGTCAGAAAGGAACCTCAGTGCTCCTGTGTTAAGGCAGAAGAGATTAAGTTAATTAAGGTCACCAAAGAGGGCACCTCTCCGACGGGTTCTGGGAGAACCCCAAAGGAGATGTTGTACATTAGTCACCAAGCAGAAGAAATGTCCAGTAAGCTGCAGGAGGTCAGCCCGGGTGACACTGAATGATGGCAGGATATAAATGGTACAAAGGGAAGAGGTCAAGTGAAAAAGGAAGAGGCAAACTGCAACAGCTCTAAGGTGGGTAGTCAGGGAGATGGGTTAACTATGAACGTCATCCCATATGAGCAGCATCACTCCTCCATGAGATGAAATGCTGTTTTCGGAGGTGGGGGGTCAAAACAGACTCAGAAGAAATGCAAAAACTCAAAGGACTCATGTGAATGCAATTTCGTTTCCTGAAGAAGAGCTCATGTGGACGCTGTAGTTCTATAAGCAACTGTAAATCCTCTTTGTTGTATGAAAGGCCGTGAATGTTCCATCAGAGAAGAGTCAGGATGAGGAAAAAATGAAGAGGTGTCACTTCAGCGGCTCTCAAGGGCCAGCTGACGAAGACTGGCTGCTACAGGGCACAGAGGCAGGAGGATCCTGCTCCACATAAGTATTGGCTTTCTTATGCTGTCGGCCTGCCAATTCCAATGTAGAAAAATGGTTGGTATTCCACACCAGCAACACAGAGGCTGGTCAAGCAAAGGTATCACCTGGTGACACTGCTGAGGAGGCTATTCAGTCAGCAGAGAAGCAGACTATTTGCCTTCGTTGGACTTCTTCAAGCCTTTGCAGTTAGCAGAGAAAGACTCAGGTGTTGGTTGGCTGGAGGGACATAGGAAGTCTTCACAGGAGTATTCGTTCTGCCCTTTCCAACTTGCTGGTTGTATAGCTGGTAATTTCACTTTGTGACACGCGAGTTTGATGGTTTGCTGCGCAGCTGGATGGAAGGACGGCATTGCTACCATAACACTAGTCGGTTTCACAACCTCATAGCTGAAATTGAGGTGGCATGTCTGCATGGCTGTGTCCTTCATGGAGCGAGATGTAGCAAGAACAGTACTCTAGGTGCCAGATGGTAGAACGCAATGTTTGCAACTAGCCAATGACTTATGAGAATGCATTAACAAACCACTGGGAATTCAGGTCGACATGGGTGCAGAAGCATTATTAATAAATCAGTCAAACAGAGAGGGAGAATCCAAATCCAAGTAGGTCTGAGAATTGACCGAGGCAAAGTTATGGAACTAAACGGCAAGGTCATCAGTTCCATAATTCAAAAGTTACTTGCATAAGACAGAGGGGACATTCCACCAATATATGGGATACTGGCATTCTGGCTCCATGAGCACATTGTGGGGTGGCTGATTATGCAATAGAAAACAGTGGATGAGCCCAGTATGACCAATGTGCAGGTATCATAAGACAGTGGACTCCTTCCAAGATGAGTTGAAGGAAGAGTACGAAACTGCAGTAATCTCCTTGTTTGTGTGTAGTTTATTACAGAGAGCATCGAGCACCATATGTCATTTCACTTTTGGGAAAAGATGTTTGATGTTTACCTAGATTAGATTAGCATAGCTGCACCTAAAATCATGAAAGCAAATGGTGCTGAGTATCTGTGTCACCAGCCAAATTGTTAGCCTGTTCATTCCTGGGGATGCCCACATGATTTGGGGCCCAGCGAAAGACAACAGAGCAGGAGCACAGGAAAGGGCACAGAGGTGGTCATAGATGGCAGAGACCAAAGGGGGACGAGGGCAGCATCAGTTAATGGGTTGCAAGCTGCATATTGAGCCAGATATATTAAAACACTATGGAGGGAGGCCTGAAAAACAAAATGGAGGGCCCTGAAAATGGCAAGCAACTCTGATGTGAACACACTACGTAATACCAGCAGTAAATGGTGATTTGTGCAATAGGAGACAAAAGCATACACCCCCCCCCCCCCCACAAATTTACCATTTTAGAACTATCGTTGTTGAAGATGATAGCATCCGGGAACTCTTCAAGGACAGAATGTACAAGATGCCAGAATATCATAGGGCAGACGGAGATCCTAGGACCGTCAAATAGGTCAGTCTGCATCTGTGGTCAAGGCTCCATCACCAGCTGGTGTGGCCAAGCAGTTCTAGGCACTTCAGTCTGGAACCGCGTGACCGCTACAGTCACAGGTTCGAATCCTGCCTCAGGCATGGATGTGTGTGATGTCCTTAGGTTAATTAAGTTTAAGTATTTCTAAGTTGTAGTGGACTGATGACCTCAGATGTTAAGTCTCATATTGCTCAGAGCCATTTGAACCATTCGAGGGTCCATCAAATTGGGCTGGGCGGGAAGGGGGAGGAGGAAATACACAAGGCCATTTCCAGTGAGTAGAGATGAAAATCCGGACAGAAGGAAGTGAGATGCACTCCAACCAGCAATCCCACCCTATGGTGGGTAGCAGGAGGGAGACATACCTCATTTGCAAAGAAGATGGGGTACAAGGGATCGTCAGGGTATCACCAAATGGCTGTTGCATAAGAAACCAGGAGTTGGCTCGGTCATACATATAGAGAGGGAATCCCTGCTTCTGCAGGGTGATTGTTGACAAGACTAGCGCAAAACACACATAAAGCCAGATGAACCCCATAACAATTAAGAGGGTCAAGTAGTTTCAGAGTGGAAG
This sequence comes from Schistocerca americana, assembly GCF_021461395.2. Lineage (NCBI taxonomy): Eukaryota > Metazoa > Arthropoda > Insecta > Orthoptera > Acrididae > Schistocerca > Schistocerca americana. The sequence goes on along the minus strand of NC_060119.1, from coordinate 50,830,546 downwards.
GAACCACTGAGTCATAAACCTGACAGCCATAATCTAGTGTGGACAAAACCTGAGCATAGTAAAGATGGAGAAGAGAAGCTTGATCTGCATCCCAAGAGGTGTGGCCAGGGGCAGATAGCATTAAGCTTCCACATGCAGGGTGTCTTCAGGTGGAGAATATGGGGCATCCATGCCAGCTTTTTATCAAAAGTAAGACCAAAGAAACAGGACTGTGCTATAGCATTGAGGCTTCGGTTGCCTAAATAAAGTCTTTGATCAATTGGTGCTGAGGGTAAGCAGCAAAAATTCGTGACGAGCATTTCGTAGGGAGAAAACTGGAAACTGTGGGGGAGAGCCCATGCAGAGGCCAGGTGGATGGCAGATTGTGAAGGGATGGCACCCACAAAAAAAATACAGTTGAAGACCCTGAGTAGATGATGCCTATGGGTAATACCCAAGTGTTGGATAATCTGGTTGTGGTTAGAATCTGAGCATGGTGCCATGTTGTGAAGAGGTAAAAGCTTGCTGGAATTGCCATTCAGTGAAAGGTTCATTATAGGATTCTGCTCAGTGGGGGATGAACAGAAGTGGGTTTCTTCAACTCAGTGTTTCTGGCAGAGGAAGGTAGCAAGATAGGAAGAGGACACTGAAGCTGTTGCAAAGTGTGTTCCGAGGTGTTCTGCAAGGACCAATGAATCAGTATATGCAGCACCCCATAGGATATGGCCAGGAAGGTTGAACAACACCCAGAAGGGTGGGTGTGGCAACTACAAGGGAAGAGGAAATGAGAAGTGGATGGGTATAGAGTAAAGATACAGTTGGAAGGGGGAAAGGACGCAACAGATGAAAGAAGAAATTGACAGTAGGTTGTGTTAGGTAATATTTTTGGTGAAAATCAATGTAAGATAGAAAATCCAATGGATTTTAACTCTATCTCCTTTTCTTTTTTATAAAATGAGTGATCTTGTGAGAGTGGAGAGTGACAATCATGACAGTTTGCCCACTTAGGTAGTGGAATACAGGGGCTTCCCACACGGCATGTGTGGCCACAGTCTTCACACACAGGGTCCGCCATACACCAGGAACACTTCGGGTCAAAACATAAGTGCCACAAGCACCTTACAGGTGGAGGAATGCACGGCTTCATGTCACATTGGTAACACACAATCTTGACCATCTATGAAGGCTTACCCCCTCAAAAGCCAGAATAAAGGGGCCTACAATTGTAGTGGTTTAGTGGTTGTATTTATGACCCTCCTGGGAATGTTGAACAAAATAAATGTGTGGTCACTCCAGATTAGACTGGAGTTCGTCATCATTTTGTAGGATGAGGTCTATGAAACGTCACTCCCTGGACCATATTCAGAGACTGGTGAAGGGTAATAGACACCTGGATGTCACCAGGGTGATCACAATCGTGGAGGGCTGTAGACTGGGCAGCAGGAGAAGTTTTGATGAACAGCATGTCCAACTGCATCTTACTGACAGAATCCACCTCTATGTTGCCCTCGATATTCTCCACAAAAACAATGGCTTTGTGGAGGTGAATGCGTCCCTATCCCTTCTAGTAAATGTCAGTTAGAGGGGCCAGGGTTTCATTCCAAGATGCCAAGCCTGGCCCTCTTCCCAGGGTGTAGCCAAGGAAGGGAAGGCTGCAGGGTGATACGAACCAGCATTCAATGATACACTACCACTCAAAGAGATGGCCATTAGAGAATATCCATATGCCAACCATCTTCCTCAATACCACCCACTCCGATCAGGGGTTTTGCCCATGGGCATTAGCCAGCCACAGCAACAGCTCTGTAGCACAGCGGTAATTGCTGAGACTTCCACTGCTCCAGGACGACAAGCAACCACTCCTTTGTACACACATGGAGGGAACAGCTCACATATAAATAGTGTGTTTACTGTGTTGTCAGGAGGGGCTCAGCCAGATGGGTACATAACAGCCCCACCATTTGGACAGCCTGAACATGCTTGTTATCTTACATGATGGAGGGGGTTATGGCAGGGAAGGAAGAGGGGGGAGGGGGAATCCATGCCATAGATGGTAGGGAGGGAGTTCTTCCCCAAATGGCACACATTAAAGATAGAAAATTTAGAAGTGGAGGCCAAATCCTAAGGGTGGGCCCAAAAGGATGAAAGGTAACAAGCGAGAGGTACAAAATCTCAAGCAGCACAGAGAATTTTTTGTTTTTTGTTTTTTTGTTTGTGGTTTTAGGGCGCAAAACTTCTATGGTCATTAGCACCCAGCCCGTGACGTAGGAAACAGGAAAAAAACGAAATTTAAAATCAGCAGCAAGGGGAACAAAGTCATAAAATTTGAGAAACTAAAGGCAGAAGGAATGCTTAAAAATCCACTAGAGAGAGGGGTTGGTTGTCCCCAAAAAAAAAAAAAAAAAAAAATCAAATGACTGACGTCATTTCACTGTCACTAATAAACTGTAGAACGCTGTCAGCCGAGCGCGTGTCATCTGCTAAAATCAACGATAGATCAGGCGATAGCTGTAGATGGGAGCGTAACGGATTAAAATAGGGGCATTCAATTAAAAGGTGTCTGACCGTCCACAGCTGAGAGCAGTGGGGACAGAGTGGGGGAGGAACACAGCTTAAAAGATGTCGATGGCTAAAAAGACAGTGCCCTATCCGGAGTCTAGCTAAAATTACCTCCTCCCGACGATGCGTTCGGGAGGAAGAGGTCCAAGCGCAAGGAAGGGCTTCCACTTCCCGCAATTTATTATGGGGAAGTGTTGACCAATGCGCATGCCATAAATGAGCAACTTGGCGACATAAACCGCTCCGTAGATCGGTAAACGGAAGAGACTGAATAGCTGGCCGAGGAAGAGAGACTGCAGCCTTGGCCGCTATATCGGCCGCCTCATTCCCACAGATACCAGCGTGTCCCGGGAGCCAGAGGAACGCCACTGAGACGCCCCCCAGGTGGAGCAGGTGCAGACAGTCCTGAATCCGGTGGACCAGAGGGTGCACAGGGTAAAGAGCTTGGAGACTGAGGAGAGAGCTGAGAGAATCTGAGCAGATTACGTACTGTATCCGCTGATGGCGGCGGATGTAGTGGACAGCCTGGAGAACAGCGTAAAGCTCCGCAGTATAAACCGAACACTGGTCGGGAAGCCGAAAGTGATTTGGGGTGTCGCCAACAATATAGGCACTCCCTACACCTAATGATGTTTTCGAGCCGTCGGTGTAAATAAATGTGGCTTCCGTCATTTGTGCACATAGAGCAGCAAATGCCCGACGGTAGACAAGTGTAGGGGTACCATCCTTGGGAAATTGACATAGGTCTCTGAGCAAGTTGATCCGGGGTCGGAGCCAAGGCGGTGCTGTACCCCAAGTTGTCAAGAAGGTTTTAGGAAAGCGGAAGGAGAGAGAATGGAGCAGTTGACGGAAGCAGACTCCCAGGGGTAGTAGGGAGGAGGAGCGACTTGCATACCCGACATCAAAGGAGGTGTCGAAAAAAAGGTCATGGGCTGGATTAGCAGGCATGGAAGACAGATGGCTAGCATAACGACTCAGAAGGACTGCCCGCCGATTGGACAGCAGAGGTTCAGCAGTCTCAGCATAAAGGCTTTCCACAGGGCTGGTGTAAAAAGCTCCAGACACTAAACGTAATCCACGGTGGTGGATAGAGTCGAGACGCCGAAGAATAGACGGCCGAGCAGAGGAGTAGACTATGCTTCCATAATCCAATTTCGAGCGCACTAAGGCGCGATAGAGGCGGAGAAGGACCACTCGGTCCACTCCCCAGCACAGAGAATGTGGTGGATAGCCAGGTGAAGGCAGTGGGGAAAAAGCCAGGATGTGGGGGGAGAGGCTAAGTGAAGGAAATGCAGCCCAGGAAGGAAGAATGAAGAATGGGCTGCAATACCTCGGAGCCTCACATGTGTCACGCATGAGCTCATGAAAGAACTATGGGCTCCTGGAAAGGGAAAGGTGGGGGGCCTCCCTCTCTGACCCCACTTCCACAGAGGCTAGTGAGCTATAACAAACAATACATTCCCAGACATGGACTATTTTCTGCACCTGTGACTTACAAGGCTGTGGTTTGTTCATTGACATCCCTATTTGTGGGCAATGTTTATGCTGACACTTTCAAACTGTATTGCTTCTCCACCAATGATGTACTGCATTTAGTTCCAGATCAAATTTCATTCCAATAGTCAGATGCTCTATTGCCACACTGCCACACCCCACATCTCTTACGGAATTACAGGAATTTTTATTCAAAATTGTGCACTACCCAAAATCAGTACAAGATGCTGCTACTGTGGCACAATTATTCCATGCATTATTATGTAAAGATGTTCCTTTCCATTAGTGCCCAGCTTGTGACCACACATTAAAATTTAAGCTGCAGTTGCCTACTTGTTTGGTCACTTTCCTGCAGAACCAGCCACTTATGTTTCTGACGGACACATCTCAGTTTTTAATTGGCACCATTCTCACTCAGAAGTATGCAAACAGATCCAAACACCCTTTGCATATGCCTCTATCTCTTTAAATTCAGCACAATAAGCATGACAGTTTTATTCTCAGACAGAGAAAGAGGCTTCAGAAATTGTGTATGCCCTAAATTATTTCATATTTTTCTATACGGTTCTTAGTTTCACCTGATTACAGACCACAAAATACTGGTATCTCTTTTTAACCCTTTGGTATTCTTGGCAGAAGAAGCCACACATAACTTTCAGCATTGGGCTCTTTTCCTATCAAAATTCAAATAGAGATACATTACCAACCTATGGTGCAACATGCTAAAGTTACTCTGTTTTCATTTAGCCATGGAAGAACAAAATGTTGTTGATGCTTTCCCTATTACTAGCACTAAATTTGCAGCTGTGGTAGCTATCAATCCCGTGTTAAGCAAAGTTGTTTCTTTTGTGCAACATGGCGGTCAAACAAGCCTCTGGGCCATGCTTCCGATACTTTGAGAAATTATTTTGCATTACAAATTTATCTTTCTGTTTGGGATGGAGTGGTGATGTTAGCTACAGAGAACACTGCTCCCAGGTTGTAGAGCCCTCCATCCTTCGCTGTGACGTTGTGTGTTTATTGCATGGTTACCACTAGGGTGTGTCATGTACAAAAGCATTAGCATGTAGAAATATTTCCTTGCCAGACATTGATGGGCAAATGGTGAAGATTGTAATGGCCCAACAACAGTGTGACACCCATCAGGAGGCTCTGCGCACTACCTTGTCACCGTTGACAGATCCATAGCAGCCATGGGAACAAATTTGTGAACATTTTTCAGGTCCTTTTCTAACTTTCTGTGCTTCCATATGTGGTGCATTGTCCAGCTACTTCTCCACCGCAATAACTTCAGCTTTATCAAATATTTTTGCAACAGAAGGTCTTCCATATATTAGTTACAGACAATGTCCTCCAGTTCATATCTCAAACTTTACGGTGACCAGAAAAGAAACTGACATAAGAACAGTGCTCACTTCATTGAACGGAAGAGGTGAGCTGTAACTACCAATTTTGTGTGTGCATTGTTTTGTAGTTTGCATGTGAAATTTGTGTTTGATTCAGCCATTAGAGACCACCTGGCCTGCTAATATGACACCAGTTGCATATGCAGCCTGGCGGCTGTGCCCCCTGTAGGAACTAGTGAATACACAGGCCAGAGCATCGGTCTCCACTGGCCACTTGTGCATTGCTAATTTTACTGTACTTTGTCTTCCTAGTGTGTGAACTGTTTGAGCACTAAATTAGTGTTTTCCACTAACAACAACTATGTCTCATCACTTGTCATAATGTTTTTGAGAAAAGAAATGTCCTCATTTTGCATTTCAATCAACTCGCAAAAGCGTCCAAGCATCATTGTTTTTTTTTGGGAGAAAAGGTTTGCGGGACAATTTTTGCACAAACCTTTCTCTTCTTCAAAAGATTCTGGTGAACATATTACACACATGATTTAGGGATGTTGGTCAAATATGATTTGTGATGAGAACAACGCTGGCATGGTGTGACCACCCATCCACTGTTTAACACTCTCTACTTACAAGTGACTGGTCAGATGCACATCTATTGTTCAGTGTTGTTAGTTCAAGCTGCCAGCATAATACTCCACTGTTGGTACTGATTCACTGGCAATAAAATAGGTCTCTGTACTTTTTGGATTAATGGTGTATTTCACTATTTCAAGTGCAAGTGCAAATACGGATCATTTTTATGGATGCACAAGCTAAAAATATTGTGACCAAATTGAAGATGAATATAAATAATTCCATTCAAGATTTTTTTTTTGCATTAAACTAACCACTGTATTATTCACTTATGTTAGATGATAGATTGAAGCAGATTCAATGACCAAAGAATATTACAGTTGTCTTGAGAATGGTGGTGTGGCTCCAAAAGGCAGTGTACTGAAGTGGAACAATACAGTAGTTTTGCTCAAGACAGTTCATTACTAATGAAAACATTCAACACAGTCATGCAAAGCCCTGGATGAGAAATTTGTCAAATATGTAAATAAATAAAAACCAAACTGTTCCTCTTACAAATATTACTATATGAAACACATTATTGTAAAAAGTATTTTATCAATAATCTGGTTTCTTCCTACATAATAGTCATAACATTTTAGATATATGGCAAACCCAATATCCCTGTTATGACATGTAAGAAAAACACAAATCTTTTAACACAAGTTATGTGGAAGTGTTAACATGTAATGACAGCTGAATCTAATCTCATTTCATTTCATTTCATATATTTGGAAACAATTTGTCATACACAGTACATTGTCAAAAGGTGTAAATATACAAATATAAAAACAAAATTTGTCTTGCAGGATATTTTGTCTGTTGTATTCAAACCTAAAAAAAGGCATAGCCACCTGTCACCAATCTTTAACATGCCAGTTACTACCTACTAGAAACCCACACTCAGGACTCACCTCCAGCTGTTGCACTTTTTCGCCAATGCTGGCAGGGTCACACGGACAGTAGTGTTCGGTAGATTCCTGGTCCAGGAGGCACTGCAACAGCTGCATCACCACCTTGACTCTGGCCAAATGTGTTGGTGTCCCGTTCTACCAGAGACTGCTTGTGTAAGAGGTCTTTGACACCCATAAAAACTTTCTGCAGTCATCTGACAGCAGGAGTAGCTGTAAAATAAGCGTTACAGTTAAAATATCTTAGTACTGAAGTCACTCTCATAATATAAGGAAAGGATGTGAGAGAGGGTATAGTTTTCTACAATTAGCCACAGCTGATTTTAAAAAAAGTGTTGACATAATTCAAACACTTAAAACATTTGTTGGGCCCTTTTTTAAATTGTTACATTGCAAGTGGCTTCTTTTTAAATAAGAAAAAATAAAGATGATGATTACTAGAAACAGAAAATAGAGCAGGTTTACTTATAAAGGTTTTGCTTCTTTGGTCAATGCCACATCCCCCACCCTTCATAGAGCAGAATGGCTTTTATTCATCACACCCCATTTCCTCCCATTTCACTCGCAAGTTCGATGTGTGAATAATAATTGATTATGTGCCTGTGTGATTGTCATCATTTCTAAATTAATTCTCCCATTCCACATATATAATATATACATAATATTATTGAAAAATATTTGTAAATACTTCCCAGATAACAGGATCACAGCTTTCATATAATGACTGTTGTAAGAGAAATTTAGCACATTGATTTTTCAATTACTAACCTATCATTAAGAAACTGGATAAGAAATGTGTAATGTCCAATCTCAATGAGGAACTTTAATCTCTCAGCACAGGACAGGAATGTGTAGACAAACTATTGCCCAAGTTTAACAGAATAGCCGATGACATGCTGAATAGATATGTACCCTCTACAAAAGTTCATAAGGAGAGGGAATTCTATCGTATATAATCACTGTAAAGAAACTTCTACAGAAACAGAGATTAATGCAAAATAAGTGTAAAACAAAGCATAGGGCTATAGGCAGAGAGCTGCCTGATGAAATGCATTTAAGAGCCCAATGCATGATGATTCCATTGACTATCATAACAGAATATTGTCAAATGATATCTCATAAAACCCAAAGGAATTCGGGTTGTATGAAAAGGTTGTTAGTAGCACCAAAGTTAGTGTCCAGTCCCTAGAGATTCAAACAGGAACTGAAAATGAGGGTAGCAAGCAAAAGCTGAAATGCTTAACACTTTTCAAATATGAATTTAAAAAGGAAAAACTCACGAGAATTGCCCCAGTGTAATCGTCGCGCATACAAAAAGATGAATGGAACAAGTATTAGGTATAAGTGGTATTGAACAACAGCTAAAATTGTTGAAACTAAACAAAGCTGCAGGGCTTGATGGAATCCCTGCCACATTCTGTACTGAATTTGTGGCTTAGTTAGTCCTCTTAAACCTGCAATCTATTATAGATCCTGTGAAGAGAAACCGATGCCCAGTTGTTGGAAATAGGCAGAGGTCACATCTGGCTATAAGAAGGGTAGTAGAAGTGAGCCAAAAAACTACCTTCCAATATCCTGGACATTGATTTGTTGTAAAATCTTGGCACAAATTTTGTGTTCAAAGATTATGAGGTATCTTGAATAGAATGACCTACTCAATACTAACCAGCATTGGCTCCAAAAACAGTGATTGTGTGACACCCAACTGGCACTTTTCTCAGATGAAATAGTGAACGTTTTGGTTCAAGGCAGTGAGATAGCTGTATTTTTTTATTTCTGAAAAGCATTTGAATCAGTACCACACCTATGCTTCTTGCTGAAAGTTCAATCACATGGTGTATAAAGTGAAATTTGTGACTGGATTGAGGATGTTTTGTTTGAGAGAATACAGCATGTGTTTTCAGATGAAGTCATTGTCAAATGTAAAAGTAACTTCAGGTACCCCCCCAAGGAAATTTTCTGGGACCCTTGCTGTTCATGTTTTATACTAATGACCTTGGAGACAATACTAATAGTTACCTCAGAATTTTTGTAGATGATGCAGTTATCTGTAATGAAATATTGTTTGAAAGAAGCAACATAAATATTCATTCAAAACTTGATAAGTTTTCAAAGTGGGGCAAATATTGGAAACTTTGTTTGGATATGCAGAAATGTAAAATTGTGCACTTCACATATGAAAAAAAATGTCACATCCTCGGACTATGACATGAATGAGTAAGAGCTGGAATCAACCAACGCATACCAATACCTGGATGAAACACAGTTTGGTACATGAAATGGGATGATCATATATGCTCAGTCAAGAGTAAACCAGGTGGTAGACTTCAGCTGATTGGTAGAACACTATGGAAGTGCAACCAAGCTACAAAGAAAATTGCTTACAAATCACTTTTGTGACCACAAACCATTTTCTTCACATTGCAACTACATTTCCAAATGTAGACCAAATCATATATCCAAAGCAACACTAATGACTGTCAGTGCAAGGAAATATAATCAATGCTATAATTATCCCAATTTTAAAACATAACAGAAAAATGCTATGTATCTGTACAATAATTTCTCTACAATTTTTGTATTTATACAGAAAAGGTATAACTACATTTAAATGTTTATTAGTGCATGTAAAACCCAAGACATATTTGCACAACTGCATTTATAGTTCTAAATGACCTCTATTAAACTACAATTCAAAGATTGATCAATTGAATTTGACTAACTTCATTAATGTCATATAAATGGCAGTTCTTATTATGTCTTCACTTATCTCCTTTATTATAAAAACTAAATACAACTAACAAAACAAAACATAATTCCAAGAACTAAAGTTATTAAAACAAAACAGTTAAAATGACTAGTAAATGTGGCATTACCAGCATTCTGTAAAGTGTCCATTTTTGTGTGCAAAGGAAAGGGAAATGCATTGTCAGTTGGTTAGAGAGGGACATGAGTGGTGGAAGCTAGTAGCTTCTTATGCTTTGATGCTTGGCTATGCTGCACAACAAACTGTGTTTTTATAAACTGTGGTTGATATACAGCAGTAATGAAGGGATGACATGTCTTTTGGATATAAAAAAATGAAAAACATCTTGTGTCCAGTTTAATAACTGAACAACCTACTGCCCAACTTTTGAAAACAGCTGAAGAAACCAAAAGCAGAATGAGGCACCAACCAAATAAGTAGGAAAATCTGAATTCTTTAAATTTCATGTATTTCTCTCATCACATAACTACAAGCACTTACAACTAAAAATATGTACTATCATCATTGTCAGAAGAGCTAGCCAGCAGTCTAATACTTTTAATATACAAGAGGGGTTGAGACTAGGAAACAGAATCAGTTTTAATCCTCATGACCAGTTTCTTGAGGCTCTCATCACATTAGAAACTGAAATCCTACTCAAGATAGAATCATTGCTTCTCAAAATTAGGGAACTTCCCTGCATCTTGTTTCAGATTTATGTTTTCCCTTTTGTTAATTCTCTTACTTTTCTAGTGTGAAATATGAAACAGATTGTATTGGCATAAGCTTAAGGGATAGATGGGAATGTATGGTTCCTCAATTTTTTCTGGAGAAAGTCAATCCCTTCAGTCACTAGCAGTGCCACTTTTTTACATACATGTGGTACTTTGAGCCATCAATACTTATTACAATACAACTTCCATGGTTATAGTTTAGATCAAAATGAAAGTATTAGACAATTTCAAGACATGACATGGACCCATAGCATACAACATGACACCAAATATTTGGTCACTTTAGTAAGAGGTACCTTTCTGCAGTTTCTACATCGACTGTGATAGCACCTGTCCATACGCAGTACGGTTTGGAACTCACCATTAAGTGTTTTATTAGACAGAGCTGTAAGCATATCAACATGAAGCCCAGAACTTGAGATTAATGCATCATCTTAGAAATTATAATGACTTTAAACAAACTGTAGTAATTAAAACAGTTCACAAACTTCTAAGTGCAAGAAGCTACTGACTGCTGTACAGCTACAATTTTGGATATCTTGTACTATGAAATTATGTTCTGGCTCATGAATGTGCATACTTTATTAAAAACTGTTGACAATTAAATAGATAATAACAAAGTACCTGTTTACTAAACAGCAGTAACACAAGCAGTGAAAAGAAAAATAAATCTTGCTACTTTTCAGGACCATGGGCTCCTTCAACTGTTAGGTGGCATAAAAAGGTTGGAGCTAATGAGAATTAGCAAAGCAACAAAAGACTCTGGTGTAAGGATGGAGTCTAGAACATAGAGACAATGAAGAACAGAATTTCTGGAAAATGGGAAGCAACAACAGTTAGCAATCCTTACCACTCTTACATTGAGTGAAAGAAAATCATGTTTCCTAGATATCACTGCTAAGGATATTCAACCTTTTCCATGTATTAAGCATACAGCAGCAAAAGAACTGCAACCCCTTTCCATCCACAGGACACAAATTGCTGTATTTTCTATGCTCTATTATTCACCCAGAATTATTCCGTAGAGCCCAGTATATCCAGCATCATTTGGAAGTTTTACTGCAACTAGAGAGAAAGCTCCAACTGAAGATAGCAAGCTGCAAGAACCTCCAGCAGGTAATTTCACAGGCGAAGGACATTGTCTTTCCTGTTAACAAGTTCAAGCTCTCACTTAGTAACTTAGCAACTGTGCAATCCTCGAATATTATTTCTGCAATCAAAAAATTACTGCAAAATCCATAACACAATTTTAAAAAATGAATAAATACAGGAAATATGTCTTTTTAGTATCACCACACAGACATTATTTCTTAATTAACATTAAGTCTGATAACAACAGAAACAGAAGCAAAGCAGTGTTAATAATATTTTATCAAATGAAAATTGTGACAAATAAACCAGCAAGTCCTGAACATATTGTATCAAAACACTGTTTAATAATTGAAGTTCATACCAAATATACTGACAATACCATAAACTTAGACCATTCATGCAGACAGACAGCTTGTTGGTTGGCATGCCCATGTAGAATGCACCACAGTGGTTGCAGCTTAGCTTGTAAATTACATGACTTGTTTCACAGGTAGCCCTGCCTTTGATGGGATAGGTGACGTTAGTGAGCGGACTGGAGTAGGTGGTGGTAGGAGGATGTATGGGACAGATCTTGCATCTAGTTCTATTACAGGAGTATGAGCCATGAGGTAAGGGATTGAGAGCAGGGGTTGTGTAAGGATGGACAAGTATATTGTGTAGGTTCGGTGGACAGCGGAATACCACAGTAGGAGGGGTGGGAAGGATGGTGGGTAGGACAGTGAAGTAAGCCCTCCGTCTAAACTGCAACTCTTCACTGTCCGCCACTCCCACCATACTATCCCTCCCCCTCCACGCCCCAGCCTCCTCCTTAAACCCACCCAGTCGGTACTCCCACCATGCACTGGTGCTACTGCTCGCAGTGTGGTTTCAGCTCTTTGAGACTGCAGGCATGTGCGCAAGTTGCGCTTTTGTGTGTGTGTGTGTGTGTGTGTGTGTGTGTGTGTGTGTGTCTACTGCTGAAAAAGGCCTTAATGGCCGAAAGCTAAGATTATGTGAATATTTTTATTGTGCCTATCGCGACTCAGCATCTCCAGTATATGGTGAGTAGCAATTTTCCTTCTCCGCATTGTTACATTCCATCCTGGATATTCCATTGTTTGAAGGTGCGACTTTTTTCACACTGAACTACAATACTTAGGGTTTGCACCGCCTCCAGCCTCATTTGTTGCAATCTGTGACCTGTCTGTTCCTCGCAATGTGTCTGAACTTCAGTCAGTACTAGACAAGATGACATACTACATTCAGTTCATACCCAGTGCCACACAAATTGTGGCTTCATTGCATTGTTGGCATCGCAAAAATGTATCTTTTTTTGGGCTAAGACCTGTCAAGACAGATTTTGGAAACTCAAAAATGCCTTGCTTAGTGACAGATGTTTAGTGCATTCTGACCCAGCAAAACCAGTAGTTTTGCGAGTTGATGCTTGTTCCTAAGGAATCAGCGCTGTGATTTCACACAAATTGGTTAATAAGACAGACCCATTGCTTTTGCCTAAAAGCTGCTCATTCAAACTCAGTGCAGGTATTCTCATATAGAAAAAGATGCTCTCACTATTGTTTACGGTGTGACCAAATTCCTTACCTACTACAGCTAGAAAAGCACAGACAAGAAAAGATGAACAAGTCTTACAGATCACATGAGGATTGGGGGAAACGACAGTAACAGAGAAAGAGCGGGTAGGGCCAGGACTGCTCCGGATTGCCAAGCCAAGATAGCTGCAGCTCAGTCTGGGCAAGGAAGACAGAATTTTCTGCCAACCCCCAACCAGGACAGTGAAGTTAAATGATCCTTCCTTAAAGAGAGTGGTAAAAGCCTGCTTCATGAAAAAAACATAAAACTAAGTCAGATTCTGGGTAATGGTCTCCTGGCACCAGGGCAGTGAGTCACGGAAGCTATGAGTCTGCCACAGAGTGGCTAGTTTGGGACAGTCCAGCAAAATGTGGACCCCTGTCATATGGGTGCCAAAACAACAGTGGGATGGGTCCATGCTATGGAGGTAATAACCATGAGTTAGACAAGTATGGCCAATGGGGATCTTCTAAAGGTAGAAAGGTAGATTGCTTGTTAGAGGCCTGCATGGAGGACCTCCACAGATTCATAGTCTCCTTTATCACCCATAGTTAGTTTGGTGAAGTCATAATAAGCCATACCATATTCTGGGCACCTAAACGTAATGGTCTAATACCAACTGCAGGTCAGTTTCTGGAAAATTGTTCTCGAGAGTCAGTTTACTGGTAGCCTGTTTGGCCAAGTGTTCAGCAAGCTCATTCCCTAGGATCTAAATGTGGCACAGGTTGCAGATGAAGGTCACCAAGTTTACACATTGTTTGAGGCCATACAGGGAATCATGGATAACAATAACAAAGGTGTGGTGAGGGTAGCACTAGCTTAGTTTGCAAACTGCTCAGGGAGTGCAGGAATGGATATGCCCGAGAGCATGAGAGGTGGATACCAACTCTGCACTGAAAACATTACAGCCATCTGGCAAGCAGAGCAGTTCAGAATGTCCTGCCCAAGTATAAGCAAAGCCTAGATGACCAGTGCCCACTGAGCTGTCAGTATAGACAACTTCTGAACTCTGGGATGCATCAAGGATGGAGAATAATTTGCAGTAGGGGGCCTTAGGATGGACCATGTGTTTTGCACATTGTGATAGGTCAAGATGAAGCTGAAGCCAAGGTATGCTCTGTGGAGGTGGGTCCAGAGGAGGCATGGAAGAGGGAAGAACTGAAGTTCAGAGGATCTACCAGATGCAGATTGCAATGGTAGTCCCTCATTGGGGCTGCCATTGCCGGAGATGGATTACCGTGTCTGGGTGGTAGTCAGATGCTTAGGGGCATTGCCAATGTGGGTAGTGTAATTGGAAAGCTGTTGATGGTGCCTGATCCACAGTGGAGAAATCCCAGCATCTATGAATAAACTCTTCACAGGGCAAGTCTGACAAGCTCCTGTTGCAAGTCGAACTCCACAGTGGTTTACTGTATCCAGTATCCACATGCTGACAGCGATGCCAAACATGTGTCAGATTCCCATAACCAAGCTGGGACTGTGCCAGGGCTTTGTAAAGTTGCAGAAAGGTACTGTGATCTGCAACTCAGCTGGTGGTACTCAGGTAGCGAAGAGTATTAAGGTGCAGTCAACACTTTTGCTTAAGCTAGCATTGATGGGGGAACCCATGTTGGCCAGGAATAAAAGGCCAGTCCTAGAAAGCAATAACTCTCCACCACATTACATGTTTGGTCATTGCGGTAAAGTTCTGGTTGTGGTTGAATGGTACAACATTGACAGAAGTACACGATATTAGTCTCAGTGGCAGAAAATTGCAAGCCATAGGTGATGGCTCATGCCTGCACCTTTCCGATCCCATTCTCTTGGATATGGGGGATACTGTGGGAAGCACCAACACAAACCCAAAACAATAAGGTAAGACAGGAAGTCCTGGATGAAAATTGGGAGTGGAGTCTGGAGACCATAATCATCTAAAGTAGCAAAGACCTGGTGCCATAAGCCCTTGCTGGTTGAAGAAGACAACTTTAAGGTGTTGACATTGGGCAAATGCTGTTCAGATGACAGTAGTGGAATGGCCTTGGCAAAAACCATCCTGGAAAAGAGGCAAAAGATCACAAAACACATGGAGCCAACACAGCTGCCAGCTCACCATGCATTCTAGCAACTTACAGAGAATATTGGTGAAACTTATTGGGCAATAACTGTCAGTCTCTAGAGGCTGCTTAAACAGTTTCAGTACTGGGACAATGATGCTCTCTCGTCATTTCGATGGGTGCATGTCCACACTCAAGATGTGATTAAAGATGGCAGGATGCATGTTTGACCATTTGGTAAGTGCCTGATCATCTGGTTGTGGATGCATTCCAGGCCTGGGGCTGTATCAGGGCAGTGGAAGAGGGCATGGACGAATTACCACTCTCAGTGGAGCATTATATGGCTCCAGTTTTAGTAAAAGGTAATTGATTTTGCTCAAACCACTCTTAAGACACAAAAGGCAGGTTGGTAATTCTCAGACTCTGATGCTTGAGCACAGCGCAGAGCAAAATGTTTGGTGATGGCATCTGGGTTGGTGCAGTAGTCAGAAACATTCAAGTTAATTCCAAGTATACCTGCATGTGTCTGGTATCCAGAGATGTCTGAAATCAGCCCAGAACTGCAGAGGAGAGAGACATGGTGCAATAATAGAAACATAGCATTCCCAGCATTCTTGCTTTTGTCTTTTCGTAAGGGGGTGGACCCAGGTATGGAGACACTTAGAGGCAATGCATTGTTCCATTGATGGGTGCCACTTATGGTTTCGGAGCACCTGCCTACACTGTAATGGCCTCTGTGATTTCTGAGGACCACAAAAGTACTGTCTTCAGTTAGGGCAGGCCCAAGGAACAGTGGATGGCTAAATCAGCTGTTGAAAGAATGACTGTAGTTGTATGCTGGACTCCCCCATCAATATCTCCATGCAGCAGGGAGCCAATGTCAACAGCAGAGGTGAAAACATCCCAGCCAGCACTGTTAGCCCATCTGGGCAGGCGTCCAGGGGTGTGACACTGAGCAAGGGACAGGAAGATTTGAAAGTGGTCACTACTACATAGGTCACTGTGCAGCCTCCAGTGGATCGATGGGTAAATACAAGGGATGCAAACGGAAAGGTCTGTGGCCGAGAAGGTTTGTGTGCCACACTGAAGTGTGTTGGGCTACCATCACTCAAGAGGTAATGGTCAAGTTGTACTGGAGAGTTTTAAAAGTCTTTACCATGGCCAGTTACCAAGGTTCCACCCCACAAAAGGTTGTGGGCATTGAAATCACCGAAGACCCGCAAAGATGGGGGAGCCAAGATACCAATGCAAACAGTATGTTCTGAAGCACTTCACCTTGGAAGGGAGGTAAACATTGCAGACGGCAATAGTCTGAAATGACTATAACCAGAAAGTAACAGCCTCCAAAGAGGTGTTTTAAGAGACAGAAGTTTGTTGTACATAGTGCCTAGGACATAGTTCCAGACCCAGCCTCAAACCCTGTGATAGGCAGCAGTATTGTAATATTTCTGGTATTTGAGAAGTGCTGGGGTCCGCATTACTGAAAACAAGTGGTTTTTCGCCAAGATGGAATCACTATCAGTCCTTGTACAGACCAAATGTTGCAGCAAGAATTCCTCTGCTTGCGCTTGGCCCTGTGCTTCACCCACAGTGTAGCCAGGGAATGGAAGATTTTAGGGTTGCACCTATCTGCATTGAAAGGGGACTGTTCTTTCATAGAGACTGTTGGGGCCCAAAGACACCAGTGGGAGATAACTTCACCCGCTTCATTTGGGGCTGATCTGTCACGATGCCACCAACTCTGAATTTGGCCTATCCCCATTCTTGCCCTCCAGACTCAAGAATGCCTGCCTGGTCAGTAATCCCTTACTTGGGGTACGATGCCCCAGTCATGCATAGTACATACTGCTTGGCAAGCACAGGGAGTTTTCAGCTCAGGCACCAACAGTGTGATCCCTGTGCTCACTGAGCAGGAAGCTTCTGACCCCCACCACCACTACAATGGGATGGCTACAGTGCTGGGTTTAAAGGTGTATGACTGCATGAAAAAGAAGAAGATGTGGATGGAAGGCATAAGGTAGAGCACACTATGGATTTGGTGACCTTTCCTGCACAATCCAGATTTTTTGAAATTTTGAAAACTGGTGGCAGGTGATACCCATCAATGGAGCCACATATTTATTTGATGATATGTTGTAGAATATGCCAGAAGTTGTAATTCAAGGCTATATCATGGACCAAGTCCAAGCAGGATCGGCACCAAGGAAACCATCCAATGTAGTGGCAGAGGGAGAAACAGATAGTGGAAGTAAAAGCATGCAGCACAGAAATGAAGTAATGCTGCAAAGGTTGGTGACAAGTGGTATAAAAGGACATGCTCACAAAAGAGCTGCGAGCCCCTGGGATGATAATTAATATTAGTACTGATGGTTTTACGTTGAACTATCATGATAGGTTTGGTCTGTAGTCCACTGAGTATGTATTTCTTGTTTGTGGGATCCTGCCCACTCATCTGCTATAGGGTTCCTAAGTTTACAGTACTTAACTTTGCCTTTTCACAATGAAATGTTTCAATCAATTGGTGACATGCAAATAATCAATGTCCTTCAATGTATACTAAATCACAGCTGTATCTTTGGATCACGACTCATCATCTTGTGCAGGACTTCTAGTGTGGCCAAAGCTAGCTGGAGCAGCGGTTATATTCTCTTTGTATAGGTGCCACTCCTGTCGTGGTGTCATCCTAGTCAGTATTTGATTGGCTGACCATCTCACAACCTTCTCTGTTGTTACGTTCCAGGCCAATATGCCGGCACTTGACGTTACACCAGAACATTTCTCCTCCTCCTCCTCCTCCTCCTCCTCCTCCTCCTCCTCTCCTCCCCCCCCCCCCCCCCCAAAGTGAAGGACCATCATCGTGTAAGTGGTGCAACAATGGTGGGGGAGGATGGAGGGTAGATGCAGTGCTGGAGCAGAAGCTGTGACTGCTGGGGATGTCAAGCTTCCAGTCGTACCCTGCCATCTGGCCTTCACTCAGGCAGAAACGTGCACCAGAGGAGTACTCGTCCAAATCTGGAGGACAATAACTGGAGAGGGAGGACGTTGACTTCTGCAATGTGGATGGGCCCAGCTCTATCGGAAACACAAAAGGTAGCAGAGGAGGTGAAGGCTTTGTCCCCATGGGGTTTTCCCACAGTGTCGTGATGACACCCTCTGGTGGCCATTGTGTCCATGCTGTCTTCTGGATCTGTGAATCTGGGGGAAGAGACACAGAAAGATCATCATGCACATGACAGTGGCAAAGTTGATTCTGATGTTGGCACTGCAAACCGTTTGGACCTGAAAGGAGACACATGCAAGCACCAAGCCGATGAACAACCTTACCTCACGCCCACAGTCTGCTGCCACTAAAAACCATGTGAAGGACAATATCATGTGGCATGAAGTGATTCTTGCTGTCTTCCTTCAATGATGGATGCGCAGTAGGGTGGAGCAGTGTCCTATGGTGGTGGCTATGAAGAAATTCTGCCGGCAATGGTCCAAACGATAGGAGGCAAGAAACAATTACAATGCTTGATCCCTGGCGTGCGCGGAGTGAAGTTTAGCCAGCTGCTGCTTGAACGTTCTGACAAAATGTTCAGAGTCACTGTTTGACTGTGAATGGAATGATGCACTAGTTAGACGCTGTATGCCGCTGCATTCACAGTGTGTTTCATATTCATTTAACATGACCTGATGTCCATTGTCTGACACTATTACTTCAGGTAAACTTTTGAGGGAAAAAATTGAGGAAAAAACCTGAATCATTCTATGTGATTCTGTCGAGTTCATTGACACAGCAAAAGGAAACTTGCTATAAGAGTCTATCACAATCAACCAACAAATGCTCCAAAATGGTCCCGCAAAGTCTACGGGCACACATTGCCATGGTGATTACAACTTAAGCCAAGCAGAGAATTTTTGTGGCAGAGTGGACTGATTTTCCACATATGCATGACACTGTTACTTCATCTGTTCTATTTGGGTGTCCATACCTTGCCAAGTACAGTGTCTGTGTGCTAACTGTTTCATATGAACAATCCCCCAGTGGCCATGGTGAAGTAACTGCAACACTTTCTCCCCACCACCACCACCACCACCACCACTCACTCTTAGCTTTGGCGACCAGTACATGTGACTTGCCACTGTCATTTTGAACAAGAATCACATCTTTCTGTACAGCATGGCTATGCTGATGTGCGAAGCGTTGGTGCACTATAGTGTTCTTTATGCTATGCGAGGAATGAGGGCAAGATGTGTGAACATATTTTAGCAAAATGCTCAAATCTGAATAAACTTCCATGGCCTGTGCAATTTTCCTATAGTTCACTAGAAATGATTGAAGCAATTCAGAATCCTGAACATCAATGTGACAACAAAATGCAGCAGAAGTGTCAAATTCTGGATCAGGGGCAATTGGAAGACATGAAAGTGTGTCTTCATTACCATGTAGAGCCATCTGATTATATACAATCTCATATTGGTATTGGGACAACAACAGAGCCCATCTTTGTAATTTTTGGGCAGTTCATACAGGAGCTGGTTTTGTCAGATGAAATGAGGACTGCAAAGGCTTGTGATAAATTACCAAGAAGAATTTTCTGCCATACCAGTAATGGTGGAATTTGGTTGGCACCATACCCAATACCCAAAGCCTCTTTTTCGATTTGTGAATAGTTACACTGAGCTTTGGACAACAATTTTGATGTGAAAGCAGTAGGCCTGTCTTTGTCACCAATTATGTGCAAAAGCACTGCACCTATTCCGTAAGAGGATGTGTCAACTTGCAATACAACTGGTTTGTCAGGATAGAAGTGAGCTAAGCATCGATCACTGAGCAATGCATCTAAGTTTTTCAAAAGTTACATGGCACCCATCTGTGCAAACGAAGGGGACATTCTTGCAACGCAATGGAGTTGCAATTTGTGCAGCATCCTGTATGATACAAATAAAATAGTTCATTTTCTCTAAGACCGATTGCAATTCTGTGGCATTGGAAGGAACTGGCAAATCTTGTATGGGTAACAAATGTGGCTGAAGAGGATATACATGTTGACTGTTTATGGCATGACCGAGATACTTAAACTCAGTTTTCATATATATAAAAAAAACAAAGATAATGTGACTTACCAAATGAAAGCGCTGGCAGGTCGAAAGACACACAAACACACACACAAAATTCAAGCTTTCACAACAAACTGTTGCCTCATCAGGAAAAGGGAAGGAGAGGGAAAGACGAAAGGATGTGGGTTTTAAGGGAGAGGGTAAGGAGTCATTCCAATCCCGGGAGCGGAAAGACTTACCTTAGGGGGAAAAAAGGACGGGTATACACTCGCGCACACACACACGCATATCCATCCACACATATACAGACACAAGCAGACATCTCACAAGCAGACATATTTAAAGACAAAGAGTTTGGGCAGAGATGTCAGTCGAGGCGGAAGTGAAGAGGCAAAGATGATGTTGAATGACAGGTGAGGTATGAGTGGCGGCGACTTGAAATTAGCGGAGATTGAGGCCTGGTGGGTAATGGGAAGAGAGGATATATTGAAGAGCATGTTCCCATCTCCGGAGTTCGGATAGGTTGGTGTTGGTGGGAAGTATCCAGATAACCCGGACGGTGTAACACTGTGCCAAGATGTGTTGGCCGTGCACCAAGGCATGTTTAGCCACAGGGTGATCCTCTTACCAACAAACACTGTCTGCCTGTGTCCATTCATGTGAATGGACAGTTTGTTGCTGGTCATTCCCACACAGAATGCATCACAGTGTAGGCAGGTCAGTTAGTAAATCACGTGGGTGCTTTCACACGTGGCTCTGCCTTTGATCGTGTACACCTTCCGGGTTACAGGACTGGAGTAGGTGGTGGTGGGAGAGTGCATGGGACATGTTTTACACCGGGGGCGGTTACAAGGATAGGAGCCAGAGGGTAGGGAAGGTGGTTTGGGGATTTCATAGGGATGAACTAACAGGTTACGAAGGTTAGGTGGACGGCGGAAAGACACTCTTGGTGGAGTGGATTTCATGAAGGATGGATCTCATTTCAATCAAGGTAAGTCTTTCTGCTCCCGGGATTGGAATGACTCCTTACACTCTCCCTTAAAACCCACATCCTTTCGTCTTTCCCTCTCCTTCCCTCTTTCCTGATGAGGCAACAGTTTGTTGCGAAAGCTTGAATTGTGTGTGTATGTTTGTGTGTCTGTCCAGCACTTTCATTACTTTAGTCCTGCATCGGATAACACATGAAACATAGCACGCAAATTTGCAATGTGTTCTTCAGGTGTGC
The DNA here is from genome assembly GCF_021461395.2 of Schistocerca americana. NCBI lineage: Eukaryota > Metazoa > Arthropoda > Insecta > Orthoptera > Acrididae > Schistocerca > Schistocerca americana. The sequence continues at coordinate 50,809,203 of NC_060119.1, read as the reverse complement.
TACAACAATGCTGTCCAAGTTAGTTTGAACAGTATGGCACTTGTGCAGTCAGCTGTTCTAAATACCATTGGAAAATGGTGGGTGCAGAAGCACTGCCAAAAGGCGAATGCATGTATTTAAATAGACCCAAATCAGTATTCACTACACCCACCTTTTGAGATTCTTCATCAAGCAGTATTTGAAGATACTTGTCATGCAGATAAGTTTTTGAAAAGTAGCGAACAGTACCAAATCTGTCCACGAGTTCCTCTGGCTGTGGCAATGGATAAAAATCAATCACAGTTTGTTGGTTATCGGCAGACGTAAAGTCAACAAAGAGGCAAATGTGACCTGAAGGTTTGGGGATCAAAACCAGTGGACTTGCCCACCAACTAGCATGTATGGGCGCCATACCTCAGCAATCTTGTAATTCTTCAAGTTCAGCAGCCACATAGTTGTATAATGCAATGGGAACAGTTCTGTCCCAGAAAAATTTCAGCTGTGTGTTGTCTTTTGTAGTAATATGCAAAACAAAATTGTTAGCCTTGCCTAACCCTTCAGAATAGAGTTCAGGAAATTCTTTCAACAAGCTAGCTACACTGTCTTTCTGCATTGAATAGAGTCACTGACAACAAATTGTCCTGAATTTTAAAGCTAAACAAATAAAACGAATCAAGGACAAATATGTTCTCACATTTACGCAATTGTAGAACAGTGAAAGTCACAGTTCGCATATGTGATCGATAAATGGCACACAAAGTACATTTTCCAAGAATGGGAAGGTCTTGTCCATTATAAGCTGTTAGGTGCATGCTAGTTTCAGATAGGCATGGAGAGCCTCACAGTTCATGTTACGATTCAGCAATGTAACACAAGCACCCATGTCAAACTGAAATTTCACATGTTTACCAATAAGATGCAAATGAACAGAAAGCTTGTTGGTGTGGCGTAGTTCTGAAGTAACTGCTTGTTTGATAGTTTTGCTGATGCCTGCAGTAGGTTTTGAGTACACTGCATTGATTACTTGTGAAACTAGATTTTTGTGAAGGGGCCAAATTCTTATATTTGTTCTATTGCAAACATAGAGATTGCACATGTCCTTTCTTGCCACAAGCAGGACACTGATCTTTTCAGGAGGGGCAGTCTTGGCGTTTGTGCTGTGAACAACACTGAGGGCAAGACTTAGTTCTGTTTGCCTGTGTAGCCGCAAGCTGCTTACGCAGTGTGGAGCGTTGTTTACTCCGTGTGATGAGCACAAGCTGTTGCCGAATTGGCAAACAAGGAACTCAACCCGACAAATAGCTGGCTGCTCAAATTTATCAGCCAATGGTTACCTGAATCTTACTTATCTAGTATTTGCACTGCCTGGTGAAATGATGAAATGATGGACCCGACTGTATCAAAATATGTTCTCCGAGTTTGACATCAGGCATCACGTAACATAACATCTGAAATGAAGTTTTAGCTGCTACCACATTCACTTGTTGGTCATAATAGTTAGTGAATCTGTAACCTGTTCACAAGGAAGTTCACTCTGCGTGGAATTAGGGAACAACTTCCGAGATAAATGGAACACTGCACTTCCTACCATTAGGGATGTTTCACAGTACCTGGTACATTGTAAGCAATTACGTGGCCTTCAAACTGTTGCAACCACTTGAGCCATTCACCTTCCTGTTCATGAAACTGGCAAAAAGGCAGAATAGCTATAGGTGTTGGGGTTGGAGGTGCTCGTTCTGTCAGGTGCACAGCAATGGACATTAGCTGCTGCACTGTGTCGAGCAGTGTAGACTTTTGCTTAGTCTGGAACTGAAATATCCCTCTGCCACACACCATCAGGTGGCTTGCGGAGTATGGATGTAGATGTATATGTAGATCTGCATTAGCTGCATTTCATTTAACACTGGTTGCTGTGGAAACTGAGCTGGTGGTGGGATAGATAAGGTGGGCATTTTGGAACAGAGAAATGCAAGAAACAGACAAGGCAAGCAAGAAAAATAAGTACAAAAGCAAAGAAAATATCTGCAACACCCACCTGAAAACACTGATTAGCAAGTAGCACACCTGCTAGACAAGAGAGAGAATTAAGGTGTCAGCAAACCACAAAAGAAAATTCTGTGGCCACCAGCCACTGGGTTTCCTCCCGTAACTTATTGGCAATGTTGGATCCTACCCACTTGTCTTATATGGGGTTCCTAGGAAGCTGTTTTCTCAGATAACTAGACAATATTCAAGCAAATAATATTAAGGGAATGTATTACAGTAAATTAAATTGACAATAATTTGCCTTTTCACAGTGAAGTATCGCAAGGAATTGGTGCCACGCAAATAATCAATGTCCTTCGATTTATAGAATTTCCATGCAAGTAAAAAGTATAGGTCACAAGTCATGGCTTAATTAATGGATCATGGTTCGTCTTCTAGTGGGGCACTCTAGTTCAGCTGAAGCTAGCTGGAGCAATGCTTATATTCTCTTCATAAAGGTGGTGCTCCTGCCGTGTTGTCCTAGTCAACATTCTATTGGATGAAGTCATCTCACCGTCAGTTCAACAAAAATTTCATATCCTTCTGACAAAATCATAAAAGGTCATGCAATGCCCATAAATGGGTTCTTAATACACAATTAAGTCTGATATTTAATCTGCTGTTCATCTGAGAAAAACTAATTTAATCATTCATACAAATATTTCAAGTGCTAAACAACTTCTTCAATACATATTGTTCCTATTTCAAACCGTTTCTCTCTGAAAAAGGCTTTTGTTGCTGGGAGCCATGAAAGCCACTAGAGTGCTGGAAATTATGTTAATTTTTGTCCTTTCTTTCAAAGAAGAATTTTTTTATGAGAAGTTAAAATATTTATTTATTTATTTGTCTTAAAAGGTTAAATTAAGATCTTCGTAGAAATGCTGCTTAAATAATCTGCCCGAGTGTCACAATAGTAGATGGCTGAGTGATGCAGGCTACTGTGGGTGCAGGAGCAATGGCTAACAAATGATGGTGCAGTTGGAATGGCCCGCTAGAGTCACACCTCGTGCAGTTTTTCTCTCACTGTTGACTTTGCCACCTGCAAAGCTGTTGTATAGCCTATTATAAACACTGTCTTTTTCACTGTTGGTGGCACATTTATTCTGTCTGTCTAAATTAGTAACTGAAAGTGAGGAGTAATATTTTGCTTTACACAAGTTAATCTTTTTAATCTATTTTCTTGAATCATATGAAAATAGTAACTTTCATGTTGTGGAACCATTGAGTGATCTTCACAGGACCACAGCTTTTGTATGAATAAATATGACAATTATTGTTAGGATGCTTCTTTCTCCTACACTAAATTAGAAAACATTGAGAAAATGCTCTGCCTTCAACATTCTAGCATTTCTTAACTTCCTTTATCCCTAAATACACAGCAGTTGCAGTGGCTATAGTGGCACACTAGTGAAGTAATGTTAATCCTATAACCAACAATCATGTGTCAAGATTTTTAGCTATATGGGAACCAAACTGAAATTTGCCACAGAAAATAATTATCATGTCTACATCTACCAAGCAATGAGAACTGGGGATTGGAGAAGCAAAATAATACATTTCTACTCATCATAAAGATGACAATGAGTCACAGACAAGCACAATGAAAAGATTCTTACGATTTTTTTCTGCTGACACATTCATCAGAAACGAAAACACAGTTTCATTCACTCCAGCAAGCACACCTCATGCACATGACTGCAATCTCTGGAAGCACGTAATGAATTACCACTCTCATGTTGAACACAAGCAGCAACATGCAGGGGGGCGGGGAATAGAAATGGCTATGGCTAGCAACATACGGGTAAATGGAGGGGGTTTGCTCTGTCTGCTGCAGCATGAAGGGACTAGAGGGAGGCACGAAGACTGCCATGTGCAGTGTCAAGGGATTGTAGGGCAGGGTGTGGGCAAGACAAGTGGAAAATGAGAGAAGCAGGTAATTGGGAAGGAGAGAAGAGTAGGTGTGTTGGCACAGGATGACACACAATGAGGGTAAGAGAGTACAAACTGGGAGGAGGCATTAGGACAAAGGGGGGGGGGGGAGATATTGTGGGTGGGTGGGGTTAGCGGAGGAAGGTGGTGTGTGGACTGTACCTTTTCCCTTCCTTGCTTCTCTCATTTGCTGCAGCCCCCCCTCAACACTGCCACTGCCGTATCCGGCAGTCTTCATGCCTCCATCTAGTCCCTGAACTCTCCACCAGACAGCACTCGTATCTTCCATAATTGTATCTTGCAGTCACTTCCCCTCATGCCTACACCCAACTGCTGCTCTCATTCAACATGACATACGCACACTGGCGTGAACTGACAGAATTGGCAGTTATGTGTGTGTCACATCTGCCTGTAGCTATTTATGTAGGTTATTCAGTAACTAATATTCCTATATTTTTTGCTTGCTGCATATTTATTGGGCTGAGTTAGAATTCAGTTTCAGTATTGGTCACCATTCATATTACATGTATTATTTTCTATATTGTTTTTCCTCACAATGTACGGACTTGTGCCAGTATTCTGTACAGCAACTATTTTCTATTGGTAAAAGCTAACGTGCTCTGCTCATTGGGTTCATCATCAACAACAATCAATGATAGGAAGACCTACCTACTGTCCACTAACTGCTCCTACAGTTAAGATAAAATGGCTTTTCTTTGAATTTTGTCACCTGTCGTGAACATTTATGGAATCTATCTTCAGCACAGCTTTGACTGTATAAAGGTGTTCATCACTGTGCACACACACACACACACACACACACACACACACACACACACACACACACACAAACTTCCAATGTCCACTAATTGCTATAGAATCAATTGTCAAGCAGTAACACAACAACCTGCATTAGTAATGAAGTCAGTACTATTCACAGTCTCAGGATAATGGCTACGACAGGACACCCTCAGTGTGTCTGATTACACAGTTCAGTTTCTCCACTTCTTAATGCTTTGAGAGAACATACCAAGCATCCAAGTATATTACCACCTGTATCATTATTATGCAGTGCAAATAAAAATTTAAGGATGTTATCACTCTTCATTTCTCCATGACCAAAGGATAAATAGTTTAATCTTTGAAAGGAGCTAGTGATGGGAGATGACGAATTCTGTTGAGCAAAATGTATTATTACTCAAATTGTAACAATATTGACTGTATCAAAGGGGAAATTCTGTCAACAAAAGAACAAAATTACAAGGAGGCAGAAAGACTGTCACTATTTACCTATAAGTTTTTTTTGTTTTTTTTTTGTTTTGGTTTTAGGGCGCAAAACTGCTATGGTCATTAGCGCCCGGTCCATGACTTAGGAACCAGTAAAAAATGAAAATGGAAACCAGCAGCAATGGGAACAAAACACAAAAAATTGGCGAAACTAAAAGCAGAAAGAAAGCTTAAAAATCCACTTCAGAAAGGGGTTGGTTGTCCCCCCCCAAAAAAAAAAAAAAAAAAAAAAAAAAAAAAAAAAAAAAAAAAAAAAAAAAAAAAAAAAAAAAAAAAAAAGAGAGAGAGACTTCAAATGACTGACGTCATCTCACTGGCACTAATAAACTCGAGAACGCGATTGGCCGAGCATGAGTCATCTGCTAAAATTGACGATATATCAGGCAACAGCTGTAGATGGGCGAGTAACGGAGTAAAATAGGGGCACTCAAAAGTGTCTTACTGTCCTCAGCTGAGAGCAGTGGGGACAGAGTGGGGGAGGATCTTTGCTTAAAAGATGTCGATGGCTAAAAAGACAGTGCCCTATCCGCAATCTACTTAAAATTATCTCCTCTCGATGACGCGTTCGGGAGGAAGAGGTCCAAGCACAGGTAAGAGATTTCACATCCCGCAATTTTTATGGGGAAGTGTCGACCATTGGGCATGCCATAAAAGAACAACACAACGATATAAAATGCTCTGTAGATCGGCAAAGAGAATCGATTGAATAGCTGGCCGAAGAAGAGAGACTGCGGCCTTGGCAGCTATGTCAGCCACCTCATTTCCACAGATACCAACATGTCCCGGGAGACAGAGGAATGCAACCGAGATGCCCCTCAGGTGAAAGAAGCACGGACAGTCCTGAATCTGGTGGACCAAATGGTGGACAGGGTAGAGAGCTTGGAGACTGACGAGAGAGCTGAGAGAATCTGAACAGATAACATACTGTATCCGCTGATGTTGGCGAATGTATTGGACAGCCTGGAGAACAGCGTAAAGCTCCGCAGTATAAGCCGAACACTAGTTGGGAAGCCGAAATAAATTGGGGGTGTCGCCAACAATATAGGCACTCCCTACACCTAAAGATGTTTTTGAACCATCTGTGTAAATAAATGTGGCTTCCTTCATTTGTGCATATAGAGCAGCAAATGCCCAATGATAAACAAGTGAAGGGGCACCATCCTTGGCTAATTGACAAAGGTCAATCTGATCTGGGGACGGAGCCAAGGTGGTGCTGTACCCCAAGTTGTCAAGAAGGTTTTAGGAAAGAGGAAGGAAAGAGAATGGAGCAGTTGACGGAAGCGGACTCCCGGTGGTAGTAGGGAGGAAGGGCAGCCTGCATACACTACATCCAAGGAGGCATCGAAAAAAATGTCATGGGCTGGATTAGCAGGCATGGAAGAGAAATTGCTAGCATAACGTCTTAGAAGGATAGATCGCCGATCGGACAGCAAAGGTTCAGCAGCCTCAGCATAAAGGCTTTCCACAGGGCTGGTGTAAAAAGCTCCAGACACTAAATGTAATCCATGGTGGTGGATAGTCGAGACGACGAAGAATAGATGGCCGAGCAGAGGAGTAAACTGTGATTCCATAGCCCAATTTCGAGTGAACTAAGGCGCGATAGAGGCAGAGAAGGACCACTCGGTCTGCTCCCCAGGAGGTACCATTCAGGACACGGAGGGTGTTGAGGGATCGCAGACAGCGAGCACGAAAAATAGGAAACGTGGGAGGACCAGCACAGTTTTCTGTCAAACATAAGACCCAAGAATTTAGCGACGTCCGAAAACGGAAGGTTGACAGGTCCTAGATGTGAGGAGGGTGGAAGAAACTCCATACGTCGCCAAAAATTAACACAAACGGTCTTACTGGGAGAAAAACGGAAGCCGGTTTCGGTGCTCCAAGGATGGATGCGATCGAGACATCCTTGAAGATGACGTTCAAGAAGTATGGTCCGTTGAGAGCTGTAGTAGATCACAAAATCATCCACAAAGAGGGAGTCCGAGACATCAGAAAGGTGACAATCCATAATTGGATTTATGGCAATGGCAAACAGTACAACACTTAGCACAGAGCTCTGGAGTACTCCGTTTTCTTGGGAGAAAGTACAAGAGAGAGTAGTGTTCACCCGCACTCTGAATGTGCACTCTGCCATAAATTCGCGAAGAAAAAGGGGCAGCCGACCTCGAAAGCCCCAAGAGAACAGTGTACAGAGGATGCCTGTCCTCCAACAGGTATCGTATGCTCTCTCCAGATCAAAAAATATTGCTACTGTTTGGCGTTACCGGAGAAAATTGTTAATGATGTATGTGGAGAGAGCAACAAGATGGTCAACTGCAGAAAAATGCTTTCAGAAACCGCATTTGGGCAGTTGTTTAAAGACTGCAGGCCACCAGCGACCAAGCTAAACGGCAATTTACCATACGCTCCAAAACCTTACGTACACTACTCGTGAGAGAAATGTGGCGCTAGCTAGAGGGGAGATGTTTGTCCTTTCCAGGTTTCGGAACAGGAACGACGATAGCTTCCCGCCATCATCTGGGAAAAGTTTTGTCGGTCCAAATTCGATTATAAAGGCGACGGAGGTAACGCAGACTATGGGTTGATAAATGCAGCAACATTTGGATGTGGATACCATCCGGTCCTGGGGCTGAGGAACGAGAAGAAGAGTGCATGTTGGAGTCGCCGCATGGAGAAAATAGTATTATAGCTTCGAGATTTTGAGAGCAGAAAGCGAAAGGTTGCACTTCGGCTGCACGTTTCTACGGGAGAAACGCTGGTGGGTAATTTGAAGAGTTTGAAATCTCAGCAAAGTGTTGACCCAATGAGTTAGAAATTCCGACGGGGTCCACTATTGCATCATGCACGACAGTGAGCCCAGAGACTGGGGAGAAACTAGGCGCGCCAGATAACCGTCGAATTCGACTCCAAACTTCCGAGGAGGGAGTGAAGGTGTTCAATGATCTAGTAAAGAAGTCTCAGCCTGCCTTCTTGCTATCGCGGGTGACGCGACGGCATCGCGCACGGAACTGCTTATAGCGGATACAGTTGGCCAAAGTAGGATGGTGGCAGAAAACACGAAGAGCATGCCGCCGCTCACGTATTGCGCTACGGCATGCCTCGTTTCACCAAAGAACTGGGGGGTGCCAGACAATTCGGAGGTGCATGGTATTGAACGTTCCGCAGCTGTAAGAATAACGTCTGTGATATGTGTGACCTCATCGTCAACGCTGGGATAGTGACTGTAATCTAATGTCGCTAGAGACGAAAAAAGTGTCCAATCGGCTTCGCCAAACTTACAGTGTCGCACGCGCATATATGGCAGTTGAGGCTGCAGTCTAAAGACACATGGAAAGTGGTCACTCGAGTGAGTATCATCAAGGGTGAACCATTCAAAGCACCGAGCTAGGTGGAACAGTACCGACCGAAAGGTCCAAATGAGAGAAATTTGTCGTGGAGGCAGACGAAAATGTAGGGTCTGCAGTGTTGAGGCAAACTAGATCCGCTTGGTGGAAAATGTGTAGTAATAGTGAGCCACGTGGACAAGGATGTGGAGATCCCGAAATCGGGTGGTGGGCATTGAAGTCCCCAACCAGCAAATAGAGGGTGGAAGCTGACGAAGAAGATGAAGGAGATCAGCTCGGTCCATTGGTGTGGACGATGGAATGTATACAGTACAAAGAGAAAAGGTATATCCAGAAAGGGAAAGACTGACAGCGACAACTTGGAAGGAAGTGTTTAAGGGGATTGGGTGATAATGGAGAGTATCATGGAGAACAATCATGAGTCCTCCATTTGCTGGAGTGCCTTCAACAGAGGGGAGATCAAATCGGACATACTGAAAATGGGGGAGAACAAAGTGGTCATGGGGACGCAGCTTTGTTTCCTGAAGACAGAAGATGACCAGCGAGTAGGATCATAAGAGGATTGACAATTCATCCCGATTGGCTCGAATGCCGCAGATATTCCAGTGGATAATGGACATAGGGTGAACAGAAAATGGAAGAATGTGAGCAATATTGCCGTCAACTCAACGACTGCTCAGAGCTTGTGACTGACAACATGGAGTGGCATTCAGCTGAAGGCAGAAGATACTGATCCATAGGTTGCTCAGGAGCAGCTCCTGCCACCAGCGATCGGCCGGTCGATCGGCCTCCAGCAGTGCGCCGCGGCGACACATAGGACAGCCGAGTGCAATTTCCGACAGGTGGCGCAGTAGATGAGACACGCCTTGGCGGACAAGGAGATGAACTGGGTTTCTTATTAGCCTTCTTGGGAACATGATGTTTAGATGAAAGAGGAACCGATGGTTGAGAAGTTGGGGTACATAAAAAATCTTCACGCGTAATCTCTTTTTTCGAAATCCTGGTGTCTGACTTTTGGGCTCGAGATTTAGCAGAACACGATGAAGGGTGAGCCTTACAGTGGGCAGGCGAAAGTGGTGAGGTTGAACAGGTGATCTTCATGCTGTCTGATCTGACAACCGTGGTACTAAGGGTGAGGTCACAAGTCTGAGTGGCCCCCTCATTTCTTGGCCGAGGAGAAGCAAGGACAGTGCTGTATTTTCCTGTCTGAGGCATGGTGGGCTGTCAACTGGCAAATAATTTTCGAGCAGCAAAGGTCAACACCTTTCCCTTCACTCTCATTTCCTGAATGAGTCTTTAAAAATGGGGCAATCTCGAGAGGAAGCAGTGTGGTCACCCATACAGTTGATGCAGTGAGGGGATGGAGGTGGAGAAGCACCCTCATGGGCATCCTTGCCACAAGTAACACATTTGGCCAGATTCGAACAGGACTGGCTGGTGTGATTGAACCGCTGACACTGATAGCAACGCGTAGTGTTTGGAACATAAGGGCAGACAGATATTATCTCATAGCCTGCTTTGATTTTCGATGGGAGTTGAACTTTGTCAGATGTCAAGAAGACGTTGTGGGTTGGAATGGTGTTCGTGTCAACCCTTTTCACAACTCTATGAACAGCCGTAACGCCTTGTCAGACAGGTAGTACTGAATTTCTTCGTCAAACAATCCATCGAGGGAGCGTGTATTAACGACTCCACGTGATGAATTTAAAGTGCGGTGCACTTCAACCCGGACAGGGAAGGTGTGGAGCATTGAAGTATGCAGCAATTTTTGTGCCTGGAGGGCACTGACTGTTTCTAACAACAGGGTGCCATTCCGTAATTTGGAACAAGACTTTACAGGACCTGCAATTTCATTGACACCTTTCTGAATAATGAAAGGGTTGACCGTGGAGAAGTCGTGACCTTCGTCAGACTGAGAAACAGCAGGGAACTGTGGCAACGATGGAAGAACTGACTGTGGCTGAGACTCAGTGAACTTACACTTGTGAGCAGACATAGTGGAAAGTGAGGAAACCATTGCGGAAGAATCCCCCATGATTACCGGCGTCTCCAATGGCGCGCTCCTCCCTTGTGGGGGTCCTCTCTGAGGGCACTCCCGCCTTAGGTGATTGTTCACACCTCAGGGCACACCTCCCAACAAACGGATGGAGGGACCAATCGCCACTTTTGGAAGGTATCAGCTCGGGTAATCATCCCTCCCTGGGCCTGGCCATTATCAGGGGGTACGTACGTGTCCTACCTGTCTACCCGGGGTGGGGAATTACGCGTTAACCCATCACCGGCTACGCACAAGAATGCGTGGGTCGGCCTTCAGACACGCACAGGGAGGAAGAAAGAGAAAGGGAAAGAAAAGAAGAGAAGTCTCAAACGCCACAGCAGAGAAAAGGGTAAAGAGAAGGGGTAAGGAAAATAGAAGGACAAAGGAAGGATGAAGACATAGAAGCAAGGAAGGCAGAGAATGCGGTACATTTACGAGTGTCCGTCTCCGGACGTAGGCACAAACCATCCTCCCAGATGGGGAGAAAGGGAAGGAAAGAGCCAGGGGTGAAGGGGAGGGGGGGGGGGGGCGAAGATGGGGGATGCGGAAGGATGCGGAAAGGGAAGGTATGCAGCCAGGAAAGGAAGGAAGGCCACATTAGCTCGGGGTCCCGTGCTCGCTATGCACGTATCCACAAAAGAGTTGTGGACCCCCTGGGGGGTTACCTATAGGTGATGTTCACTGACTGAAAGTAAAAAAAATTATTCCTCTCTTTAGGTGATATTAGCAACATTCATAAGAAAGACAGAAATGTAAGTTGAAGTTTAGAAATGGAGGAATACTCTCAGAGCCCACAATCTGAGTGGCTCACCTCTTGTGCAGATATAGGAGGTCACATAAATGGGGATGTCACACAGGGAGGTGGTCAAAGACTGCAATAGAAGAAGTGTTTTGTCCAATCTCTAGTTGTGATTTTTTATAAATATATGATTTTCATGGCCCCATAAGGTGTGACCCCAAGCCTGGTGCCACAAATGTGAAACATTTTTGGCACAAACTGGTGAGTTTCCCTTTAGTTTCAATAAACAGGCAAAATCAAATTAATGCAATTTTTTCTGTAAGTAATGCTACTCTTCCAGATTCATAAATAAATAAATAAGAGTGAAGAATGACACAAAGAATAAAATGTTAAATATAGTTTTGCATTTGGTAATTTGACACAGTTGAAGCTAGTTTCAATGAAATATACCATGTAGAAAATTATGTACACAAAAATGAATATTTTAATGTGATTAACACACGACAGCTTACATGGTAATCTACAGAACTCCATACTTACATGGACTGTTTCTCCCCGATGCAGTAAGTACTGAATTGTGCCAGTTGCTGCTGTATTCCACCATTCCAGTTAGGGAAGTTAAGATCTCAAATCATCACTTCAATCTGGCACTGTTAAGCTGAAGTTGACTACTCATATTCCTGTGTGAACCTGTCATTCTCTGTGACTGCATGCACCACTTTTTGAATATGCTTGTGCTGCACCATTGCCTGCATTAGCTTGCAAAGGCAGTGGTAATTAGTGATTATGTCAAGGACATAAACTTCTTGTTGGACTTTTCCATGAAGACATCTGCAAGAAACAAAATGGTCACAATTTTTAACTCTGTGTTACAATTGATGAACAGAGGCAAAAGTGCTACAGCACAAGCCGACAGTTAACATTATTTTGCATTTTTAGCACCCTCACGGAAAAGTGAGGGAGATAGCTCCAGAGTGATTTGTGTCTCCAACTGTGATCAGGGCAACACACTTGATGTACATAATTTAACATGCCTGTCAACATTCCTTAGAACATCACTTTGAGTTCAGATAAGTTGCCCATGTTCCTTTGTGGGAAGACAAGTTGTAAGCACAGGGAAACAGGTGTACACCAAAGCTGCAGCATTGTAACATTCAACCACTTTCTTGACACAAAAACAGTGATGATCTAACACTTGGTAGTTGTCACACAATGGACAACCCAACTGGTAGCCAAAGCTTATGTACTGAGGCTCTCAAATACTTTGACAGGAATGTGAGAAGGAGTTGCGATATCTGCAGTGACACAGATGGTACACAGCACACATTATTGCATCTATAAATCTACAAGTTGGGCAAAATAAAACTGGTCTGAGATACACTCACAGTAGGAGTGTCACAGGATTGACCTGATGGTAATATACTGCTGTGCTCGAAGAATTGAATAAGTCACTTACAACAGCTCTGCCTGAGGACTATCAGATATTTAGTTTCCCACAATCTTCATGTGCCCTGGTACTGAGCAGATTGAATCCTACTCCCCAGTAGTTTCAGTTGAGGATGGAATGCTGGATTAACTGATTTACTGTGTTCAAATGTTGGACAGAGTGAAGATCACTCAGATTCCAATATAAAAGAAATTTAGCAATGGAAGATAGGCTCATGTGCTCCAGAGACCAGAAAACTGAACTTACATATACTCTTGGTCCTCACACAAAAATGTCAGAAAATACCACATTAAAGCAGAAGCAATACCACAATCTCTGCTGTGAAGCACTGAATCTAAAATAACATTGAGTGTCTGCCGTATCCAGGGTAGCAGATGGTTAGAACACTGGATTTGGGGTTATAAATGCTCTACACAAGCTGACTCAAAGCATACACTACAGACAGATCCTTAACAGAATTGTGATTCATGGACGGTTGGAGAAATGCAGCCAGAGATGGATGAGCAACAGTATGGCATGCAGATGAAGTTGGAGGTGTGAGGAACAATGTGCTTGTTGCACCATGAGGAGCTGCCACTGGATGGTGAGTACTGGTTCCATGACCTCAGCACAGAGATGTGCAATCAGTCTGGTCCTACAAACACCCATGGCCAGCCAAATCTCCTCATGGGGGAATGTGCCAACTATCTTCGAAGATGAGGCCTCAACAATCAATACACGGTACACACAGTCGAGCCACAAAAGCATAAGGCCAGATAAATCTCGAACAGACCTGCCCTGTCCACTGTCTAAGAACTTGGCTAAGGCACTTGATGATATTCAGTACCTAGAGTGTTCTGGTTTGTAAACTTCTGAGGTGCAGCAACTGTGACAATAGGAGTAGAAAATGAGGTCCAGGAAAATCAACGAGTCTCTAAAATGTAGGATGGTGTCCCTCATATGCAAGACAGGTAAAATAAAAATGGAAAAAAAGAAGCACACACACATTCACACTCACTCGCATCAAATAGAAAGCCCATCTTTGCAGCCCACCCCTCTATAAGACTGCTACAGATGTGTGTGTGTTCCCACATTTGAGGAGGAACAGAAAACATCAAAATTGTCTACAATTAAGGAGCAGTGTACAGAACACATTATCGTAGATGTGATACTGTTTGTGGCTACGGCAAAGAGGGTTAACACTTTAAACACTGTCCAGGGAGACACCACTCTGATAATGATCTGGCAGCGATTTACTGACTTGGATCCTTGGAAATGGCTGAGACAGGATAGACCACATAAAGATGGGGAGGTAGACACAAAATCCCTACTGATTCAGTTGCGCAAAATACAGTGTTTCCAAGCAGTATCTTACACCTTACTGATATAATTTTTTTTTTTGTTTTAGGGCGCAAAACTGCTATGGTCATTAGCGCCCGGTCCGTGACTTAGGAAACAGTAAAAAACCTAAAATGGAACCCAGCAGCAATGGGAACGAAAGTCATAAAATTGGAGAAACTAAATGCAGAAGGAATGCTTAAAAATCGACTACAGGAAGGGGTTGGTTGTCCCCAAAAAAAGCTCCAAATGACTGACGTCATTTCACTGGCACTAAAACTCGAGAACGCGATCGGCTGAGCGCGTGTCATCTGCTAATATCGACGATATATCAGGCGACAGCTGTAGATGGGAGCGTAATGGATTAAAATAGGTGCACTCAATTAAAAGGTGTCTTACCGTCCACAGCTGAGAGCAGTGGGGACAGAGTGGGGGACGATCACCGCTTAAAAGATGTTGATAGCTAAAAAGACAGTGCCCTATCCGGAGTCTAGTTAAATTTACCTCCTCCCAAAGACACGTTCGGGAGGAAGAGGTCCAAGCACAAGGAAGAGCTTTCACGTCCCGCAATTTATTATGGGGAAGTGTCGACCAATGGGCGTGCCATAAAAGAACAACTCGACGACATAAAACGCTCCGTAGATCGGCGAAGGGAATTGATTGAATAGCTGGCCGAAGAAGAGAGACTGCAGCCTTGACTGCAATATCGGCCGCCTCATTTCCACAGATACCAGCGTGTCCCGGGAGCCACAGGAACGCCACCGAGACGCCCCCCAGGTGGAGCAAGTGCAGACAGTCCTGAATCCAGTGGACCAGAGGGTGCACAGGGTAAAGAGCTTGGAGACTGAGGAGAGAGCTGAGAGAATCTGAGCAGATAACATACTGTATCCGCTGATGGCGGCGGATGTAGTGGACAGCCTGGAGAATAGCGTAAAGCTCTGCAGTATAAACCGAACACTGGTCGGGAAGCCGAAAGTGATTTGGGGTGTCACCAACAATATAGGCACTCCCTACATCTAACGATGTTTTCGAGCCATCGGTGCAAATAAATGTGGCTTCCATCATTTGTGCACATAGAGCAGCAAATGCCCGACGATGAACAAGTGAAGGGGTACCATCCTTCGGAAATCGACAAAGGTCACGGAGCAGGCAGATCTGGGGACAGAGCCAAGGCGGTGCTGTACCCCAACTTGTCAAGATGGTTTTAGGAAAGCGGAAGGAAAGAGAATGGAGCAGTTGACGGAAGCGGACACCCTATGGTAGTAGGGAGGAGGGGCGGCCTTCATACCCTACATCAAAGGAGGCGTCGAAAAAAATGTCATGGCCTGGATTAGCAGGCATGGAAGACAGATGGCTAGCATAACGACTCAGAAGGACTGCTCGCCAATTAAACAGCGTAGGTTCAGCAGTCTCGGCGTAAAGGCTTTCCACAGGGCTGGTGTAAAAAGCTCCAGACACTAAATGTAATCCACGGTGGTGGATAGAGTCGAGACGACGAAGAATAGACGGCCGAGCAGAGGAGTAGACTATGCTTCCATAGTCCAATTTCGAGCGCACTAAGGTGCGATAGAGTCGGAGAAGGACCACTCGGTCCGCTCCCCAGGAGGTACCATTCAGGACACGGAGGGTGTTGAGGGATCACAGACAGCGAGCGCGAAAGATGGGAAGCGTGGGAGGACCAGCACAGTTTTCTGTCAAACATAAGACCCAAGAATTTAGCGACGTCTGGAAACGGAAGGTTGACAGGTCCTAGATGTGAGGTGGGTGGAAGAAACTCCTTACGTCGCCAAAAATTAACACAAACGGTCTTACTGGGAGAAAAACGGAAGCCGGTTTCGATGCTCCAAGAGTGGAGGCAATCGAGACATCCTTGAAGACGACGCTCTAGAAGGTTGGTCCGTTGAGAGCTGTAGTAGATCGCAAAATCGTCCACAAAGAGGGAGCCCAAGGCATCAGGAAGGAGACAATCCATAATTGGAGTTATGGCAATGGCAAACAGTACAACACTCAGCATGGAGCCCTGGGGTACCGCGTTTTCTTGGGAGAAGGTAGGGGAAAGAGTAATGTTCACCCGCACGCTAAATGTGCTCTCTGCCATAAATTCGCGAAGAAAAAGGGGTAGCCGACTTCGAAAGCCACAAGAGAACAGTGTGCGGAGGATGCCTGTCCTCCAACAGGTATTGTATGCTCTCTCCAGATCAAAAAATATTGCTACTGTTTGGCGTTCCTGGAGAAAATTGTTCATGATATAAGTGGAGAGAGCAACAAGATGGTCAACTGCAGAACGATGCTTTCGGAATCCGCGTATGGCAGGTGTTAAAAGACTGCGGGATTCCAGCCTCCAAGCTAATCGGTAATTCAACATACGCTCCAAAACCTTACATACACTACTCGTGAGAGAAATGGTGCGTTAGCTAGAGGGGAGATGTTTGTCCTTTCCAGGTTTCGGAACAGGAACGACGATAGCTTCCCGCCATCGTCTGGGAAAAGTACTGTCGGTCCAAATTCGATTTTAAAGGCGAAGGAGGTAACGCAGACTATGGGTTGATAAATGCAGCAACATTTGGACGTGGATACCATCGGGTCCTGGGGCGGAGGAGCGAGAAGAAGAGAGCCCATGTTGGAGTTCCTGCATGGAGAAAACAGTTATGTAGCTTTCGCGATTTTGAGAGGAGAAAGCGAAAGGTTGCACTTCCGCTGCACGTTTCTTCGAGAGAAACGCTGGCGGGTAATTTGAAGAGCTCGAAATCTCAGCAAAGCGCTGACTTAATGAGTTACAAATTGCGACAGAGTCCACTAATGTATCATGCGCGACTGTGAGCCCAGAGACCGGGGAGTAACTAGGCGCGCCTTAGAACCTTTGAAGCCGACTCCAAACTTCCGAGGAGGTGTTAAATAAGCTAATAAAGAATTTCCAGCTTGCCTTCTTGCTATCGCTAATGACACGACGGCTTCACGCACGGAACTGCTTATAGCGGATACAGTTGGCCAAAGTAGGATGGTGGCAGAAAACGCGAACAGCACGTCTCCGCTCACGTAATGCGTCACGACATGCCTCGTTCCACCAAGGAACTGGGGGGTGCCGGGGCAATTCGGAGGTGCGTGGTATTGAACGTTCCGCAGCTGTAAGAATAATGTCTGTAATATGTGTGACCTCATCGTCGACGCTGGGAAAGTGACTGTCATCGAATGTCGCTAGAGACGAAAAAAGTGTCCAAACGGCTTGGGCAAACTTCCAGTGTCACGGGCGCATATATGTCAGTTGAGGCTGCAGTCTAAGGACACATGGAAAGTGGTCACTCTAGTGTGTATCATCAAGGGCGAACCATTCGAAGCGCCGAGCTAGCGGAACAGTACCGACCGCAAGGTCCAAATGAGAGAAATTTTGTCGTGGAGGCAGCGAAAACTATAGGGACCCCAGTGTTGAGACAAACTAGATCCACTTGGTGGAAGACGTCTAGCAATAGTGAGCCATGTGGACAAGGATGTGGAGATCCCCAAAGCGGGTGGTGGGCATTGAAGTCCCCAACCAGCAAATAGGGGGGTGGAAGCTGACCAAGAAGATGAAGGAGATCAGCTCGTGCCATTGGTGTGGACTATGGAATGTATACAGTACAAGGAGAGAACGTGTATCCAGAAAGGAAAGACGGACGGCGACAGCTTGGAAGGAAGTGTTTAAGGGGATTGACTGATAATGGAATCATGGAGAAGAATCGCAAGTCCTCCGTGGGCTGGAGTGCCTTCAACAGAGGGGAGATCATATCGGACGGACTGAAAATGAGGGAGAACAAAGCGGTCATGGGGACGCAGCTTTGTTTCCTGAAGACATAAGATGACCAGCGAGTAGGATCATAAGGTGATCGACAATTCATCTCGATTGGCTCGAATGCCGTGGATATTCCAGTGGATAATGAACATAGGGTGAACAGAAAATGGAGGAATGTGACCAAAGTTGCTGTCATCTCAACGACTGCTCAGAGCTTGCGACCGACAGCATGGAATGGCATTCAGCCGAAGGCAGAAGATCCCGATCCATAGGTTGTTCAGGAGCAGCACCTGCCACCAGCGATGGGCCGGTTGATCGGCCGCCAGTAGTGCGCCTCGGCGACACAGAAGACGGCAGAGTGCAATTTCCGACAGGTGGTGCTGTAGATAGGACACGCCTTGGCGGAGAAGGAGATGAACTGGGTTTCTTTGTAGCCTTCTTGGAATTATGATGTTTAGAAGAAGGAATAACCGATGGTTGTGAAGTTGGGGTACATAAAAAATCTTCTCGCGTAAGCTCTTTTTTTGAAGTCTTGGTGTCTGACTTTTGGGCTCGAGATTTAGCAGAACCCGATGAAGGGTGGGCCATAGAGTGGGCCGGCGAAAGTGGTGAGGTTGAACGGGCGACCTTTGCGCTGGCCGATCTGACAACCATGGTACTAAAGGTGAAGTCGCAAGTCTGTGTGGCCGCCTCCTTTGTTGGCCGAGGAGAAGCAAGGACAGTGCTGTATTTTCCTGTTTGAGGCACGGTGGGCTCTCGACTGGCGAATAATTTTCGAGCAGCAAAGGTCAACACCTTTCCCTTCACTCTGATTTCCTGGATGAGCTTTTCGTCTTTAAAAACGGGGCAATCTCGAGAGGAAGCAGTGTGGTCACCCATACAGTTGATGCAGCGAGGGGATGGAGGTGGAGAAACACCCTCATGGGCATCCTTGCCACACGTAACACATTTGGCCGGATTGGAACAGGACTGGCGGGTGTGATTGAACCGCTGACACCGATAGCAAAGCGTAGGGTTTGGGACGTAAGGGCGAATGGTAATTATCTCATAGCCTGCTTTGATTTTCGATGGCAGTTGAACGTTGTCAAATGTCAAGAAGACAGTGCAGGTTCGAATGAGGTTCATGTCAACCCTTTTCATAACTCTATGAACAGCCGTTACGCCGTGGTCAGACAGGTAGTGCTGAATTTCTTCGTCAGACAATCCTTTAAGGGAGCGTGTGTAAACGACTCCACGTGATGAATTTAAAGTGCGGTGCGCTTCAACCCGGACAGGGAAGGTGTGGAGCATTGAAGTACGCAGCAATTTTTGTGCCTGGAGGGCACTGACTGTTTCTAACAACAAGGTGCCATTCCGTAATTTGGAACAAGACTTTACAGGACCTGCAATTGCATCGACACCTTTCTGAATAATTTAAGGATTGACCGTGGAGAAGTCGTGACCTTCGTCAGACCGAGAAACAGCAAGGAACTGTGGCAACGATGGAAGAACTGACTGTGGCTGAGACTCAGTGAACTTACGCTTGTGAGCAGACATAGTGGAAGGTGAGGAAACCATTGCAGAAGATTCACCATGATTACCGGCATCTCCGATGGCGCGCTCCTCCCTTGTGGGGGTCTTCTCTGAGGGCACTCCCGCCTTAGGTGATCGTTCACACCTCAGGGCACACCTCCCGACAAACGGATGGAGGGACCAATCGGCACTTTCGGAAGGTATCAGCTCAGGTAATCACCCATCCCTGGGCCTGGCCGTTACCAGGGGGTACGTACATGTCCTACCTGTCTACCCGGGGTGGGGAGTTACGCGTTAACCCATTACCGGCTATGCACAAAAATGCGTGGTTCGGCCTTCAGACAAGCACAGGGAGGAAGAAAGAGAAAGAGAAAGAAAAGAAGAGAAGTCTCAAATGCCGCAGCGGAGAAAAGGGTAAAGAGAAGAGGTAAGGAAAATAGAAGGACAAAGGAAGGATGAAGACATAGAAGCAAGGAAGGCAGAGAATGCGGTACATTTACGAGCGTCCGTCTCCGGACGTAGGCACAAACCATCCTCCCAGACGGGGAGGAAGGGAAGGAAAGACCCAGAGGTGAGGGGGAGTGAGGGTGAAGATGGGGGATGGGGAAGGATGCGGAAAGGGAAGGTATGCAGCCCGGAAAGGAAGGAAGGCCATATTAGCTCGGGGTCCCATGCTTGCTACACATGTATCCACAAAAGAGTTGTGGACCCCCTGGGGGGGCCCTTACTGATATTGAAGAATATGTCAATAGAGTGATGTTTACGTAGGAAGGACTATTGAATAGCTGCCTTTAACAGTGTCAGTTGGTCCATGGTTCACCAAAATCTATGGAAGCCACAGTGAGAGAGGCTAAGCGGAACCCTGTTCTCTATAAACCAGACCATATGACATTTAAACTTTCACTCTAGTGTCTTTCCTAGACAGCTCGTTAAGGCAATACTCTGATAACTACTGGGACAGGTGTGATCCATTCCTCGTTTCAAAAGAGGTATCAAAAGTGCCATCTCCGGGGAATTGGGGAAGTTGCCACTCTGCCATATTAGAGTAAAATATTTGATGTGGATTTCCATTGATGCTGTTGGAAAATCTTGAAGCAAACTACACCAGATTTGGTTGTGACTGGGTGCAGTTGCCCATGTCTCAGACATTACTGATTCCAGCAGCCACATGGAGATAGTGTAGTTGTAAGGCTCGTAACTTTTGGATCTCAAGACTAATTTTCCTGTCTCTACAGATGCACTGTACTGATAAAATAACAGATCCTGGCTAGCAGTGGCAGCTGTTTTTGCAAAATGTTCTCCCAGTATCTGAGCCATATATGCAGGTGGTGTTTGGAGACACTTCTGTTTCAGTACTGCCGCTATTGGTAAATGATTGTGTGTATGTGAAATCATATAGATGCCTTCCTATACTTTCATAGAACAAGTGGAATGATGTATAGAGTCCTGGAATGCTTGCCATGACATTTCCTTGCCCTCCTTAATTATTAATCAAGCCTCAGTTACTGCAACTTGTCAGACTATGACGTTGTCTGCTATAGGGAAGTATTTAATTTGACAATGAGCTTGTAATATCTCTTTATATTCTACTAATTATCCCTGCACAATTTTATGAGTGAATTATGTTTCCTACTTGACCATCTATATACTCTCAGAATCGATGCACAAAGTAGTACAGTACTACTGCTATTCCGCGAGCGCATCATTACTCTTTGTAACATTCTCTCTGGTGTGTGTTGAGAGGACTTCTAGGATCTTCTCCATGCTGAATAGCCACATTGAATAATTGTAATTTTGCTATCGAGATTACTGTAAGAATGAGATCTGAAATATATTGCATGCTAATCAAGAGAATATATACTGAGCATATACATCAAAGGTGTGTAAGGAATTTAATTATATATGCATTCTCTAATCAAAATTTGCACGGATGTGTCATTTTGCTGGTAATCAGAAGGGAACTTCCGATGAATTGGAAATGAACCTGCAGTTATTAGATCCAAGAGCTCCATTATTTAATTGGATAATTAAACTCTACCAAAGCAAACTTTCCACTTGCTCTGAGGTTTACCGACTGACTACACAATGCAAGAAAACCAAGACATTTTATTTACACAGGATTGCAAATCGCTTTGAATCATCAAGGCTGCAGACATGGAGAGTCATCATCTGATTCTGATTAAGCAAGTAAAGCTTAATTATAACTTTCCTGAGCGACTGTGATATGGCTGCTCATGAATGAGATAATGAATAAAATACTAATAACTAACTTTCCTCCTCACCAGCAACCAGTATAAACACAATAATAATCATATTGGCGCCAGTGTGAAAGGTATCTTTCATTGTTCTATAACACACGTATTTTCTGTTTCATGGTATTCTACGAGAACGAGCTGGAACTAAGCTGCAGAGATATTCTGTGCCGACGGGGAAGTGTTGCCGGCAGCAAAGGCTGCCGGCAGCAAAGGCTGCCGGCAGCAAAGGCTGCCGGCAGCAAAGGCTGCCGGCAGCAAAGGCTGCCGGCAGCAAAGGCTGCCGGCAGCAAAGGCTGCCGGCAGCAAAGGCTGCCGGCAGCAAAGGCTGCCGGCAGCAAAGGCTGCCGGCAGCAAAGGCTGCCGGCAGCAAAGGCTGCCGGCAGCAAAGGCTGCCGGCAGCAAAGGCTGCCGGCAGCAAAGGCTGCCGGCAGCAAAGGCTGCCGGCAGCAAAGGCTGCCGGCAGCAAAGGCTGCCGGCAGGAAAGGCTGCCGACAGGAAAGGCTGCCGACAGGAAAGGCTGCCGACAGGAAAGGCTGCCGACAGGAAAGGCTGCCGACAGGAAAGGCTCACTTCTATGACTTGAATGAAACTGGTAACTATGTAATGTCTCTTTTTTTAAATTTTGATGTCAAATGTAAGTGCCAGGATCAACAGTGATCCTTTTGCCATTTTACTGAGGCTCAATTAAATTCACAATGTGTCTCAATTTATTTAAAAATCAATCTGCTCCAAGTTAAGTTGCCAAAGGGAAAGTTTTGTCTGTATGCATAAAACAGAATATGAAAGCAGATGCAGCAGACAAAGATCATTACTCTAATAGAATAAGAGAGAATTAATGTTTAATGATCAGCTAATAATTCTTGGTCATAAAATTACAAATCTGCTAGGAAAATAACTTTAATTGGTCAGTGGAATGCATGTTACATTTAAATTATTTCACATATCAAGGTAGAACTTGGTCATTTCAGCTGTCTGTGGGAAAAAAACACACACACACACACACACACACACACACACACACACACACACACACACACACACAAATGGTTCATAGAAAATACACGTTAGCATGGATATCCTAATATATCACAGTATCACTTATTAGGACTTGCTATCTGGTAACTGGCTTCATCCATATATTTCTGTTAAGAGGTTTGTCAACTTTGTGAAGTGATCTGGTGATCTAATTGTAATTATACTCAGTGGGCAGCTTATCTCACATGTGTGAGAGACAAGTCAAGTGAAAACTGTGTCCGCATCGTCAGTTTTTTACCCCGTTCCACATATAAAATGCAGCCTATTATGTGAAATAAATGGGACTGTCTAAATTTCTTTATTCCCAAGAAATATAAACCTGGTACTCAAATACCCAGGTCAAGTTGAAACCTCATTCTGAATTACAAGCTGCTTGAAGGCAGTAACAATGGAAAGTGCTATAAACAGCATCTGGAAAACAGAAATCTTCCCACGTAACAGGCAAATAATTGGAGACAATGATACCTGGAACACACCAGGAGTTTGACATACAACACACTAACAATACAGTAAATATTAATCTAAATGTTTATGAAGTTAGCTTCTCATTAGAATATGGAATGAACTCATTGACTGTGATATGGCTTTCAAAATGATGGAGCACAGCAACCAGTTGTCCTTTCCTTTACTAAAGCAAATCTAGATTTTAGCTAGTGCCTAGCCATTATCAATGCTAAAAGATGCAATTAGTATATAGTCAGGCAATAATATAAGAATTTGCAACTTTTGGCATAACCTACATCACTAATGTACTATATTACATACCATTACTTCATAGTTTCAGTACACATCCTAGTACATCATTCCCCCTTGCTCAAGCTTCTGTCACAGTTCCTGAAAAGACTACTGTATAATGAGGGTAGGATTTGTTGAGAACGTGTCAGTTGGCTGTATGCCAGAAAGGCAAGTGTCATCAACTACCCATCTTGCTGACATTTGTCACCATCTATGAACCCTCCAGAAATAAAGGGAACCACATACCTCATTGTGATGATTAAATAAAGAAATGGTACAAAAGATAAAATATTTAAACCAAACTGTTTCAAATAGTTTCAGCATACAGCATGTGCCTCCTAGTATTTTGTAAACTTTTTTAAATATTTTACCAAACTGATGTTACCTATGTGTTTTAAGGAATAACAAAACAATTTGCTCACAAGGAGTGAATCTGGCATTTTGTACAGCTTGTATGTTTACAATTAAATGTGGCAGTAACTTAGACAGAAATGACAATAACTTTACTTTTATTTTATTTTGTATTCTTACTAAGCAAATTTAAAGTTTTTTTAATAGAAATGATCAATGCCTTTCTGTGAATGTTATTTATTGTGTAGCTCATATACAGGAGGCCATACAGCAAACCAAGGTGTTTTCTGCAAAGCCGACCTCCTTAAAACAGTAGTCTTGTACTAACTGTAACAGAAGCCCAAATGGGGACTGAAATAGTGGGATGTGTATTGGATATATGAAATAGTGGTATGTAATCTAATGTAAAGGCAGTATAGGTTATGCAACAAGTTGTAACTTTTTATACTATCACCTGACTATGTACCTCTTGTAGTTTTGCACTGATAATGGTAGGCACTAGCTGAAACCTAGATTTATTTTAATAAAGTCTGAAAGGAAAGGACAATTGATTTCTTTGCTGAATCATTCTCAAAGTCTAAATGTTATCCAGTCAGTTCCCAAAATCACAAAGCCACAACAGCCACCAGCTCTAGTAAAATCAGCACATTCAGATTCTGTAAGCAGCCAACATCAGCAGCATGCAGAAATCATTTGAAAAAATGCCAAGAGACTAAATATGTAACAGAATCAAGAAGAGAAGCAAACATTTTCTTCTTGAAAAAGAAAAGGACAACAACAAAGGATATATAATCTTCCAGTTATTTGAAGTCTGTTACAACTTAAATAGATAACAAATTTCTTCAGGGTGGGCCACAAAGCCTCAACAAATTTGAACTAGGTCAGTGCTCCAGATGTACATTTCAAAAAGAAGACAAGGAATGCATATTCCGCATTGGATGTTCCTCTGGAGACAAACAGAGAAACAGGCACAAGTGTATGCATTACTACCCTTAGAGTCTCAAAGAATGGAAACTTCAAAAACAACTTTTGTATGCCTTGTCTGCACCTTTTTTGCACAATAAATGTACAAAAAGTTAGAAAGGCAATAAGGACGAGAATTCATTGTTCTGGGGTATACCTGTTTTTCTATTGGTCAATATTTTTTTCCAGAGTGTCTCATATTATGAGACAACTTCTGTTTTTATCCAAACTGGCTTGTGTGGGCTTTTTTTAATATTCAAATATATTAATTATCAAGCAGCATGAATTCAACAACAAAAAATGCACAATATTGTTTGTTAATTGTACAGCATTCATAGTATTTTGCACTTAGAGGTATCTCATGTTAAGGCAGCAAAATTGGAGGACATCATGCAAGTAGTTACTCGGACAGTTGGTTATTTAAGATCCCACAGTTTAATGCATTGACAATTGTCCCATTTAAACTAGAAATTTGTGGAAGATTATGGAGATTTTCGATACAAGAGAGAAGTTTGCAGCTTAGTTGCAGCAATGTATTGGAAAGAATTTCTAAATTAACTATGGCAATAAATCAGTTTTTAAAGGACAAAAGAAAGCCTGACCCCAAATGGAAGATCCAGAGGGAGTTGTAGAAACGGCATTTTTAGTGAATATTACAGAATGTACTATTGCTTTGAACACCAGCTTGCAATGTGGAAATCAAGTACTTTCTGAAATGACTGAAAAAGTTTGAGTTTTCATGAGAAAGGTTGCTCTGTGGGAAAGGAATTGTCCATCAGAGAATGCAGCATATTTCCATACATAGTCTTCTGTCCATGAAAGCAATTACATGGGGTATATTTCTCTAATTATTACAATAAAAGAGCAATTCCTCAAGCAATTTGGAGATATGTTAAATTTATCCCAATCTTTCAACTTCTTTTCAAGACCATTCGCTACTTTTGCAGATAAGAGTCCTGACAATTTTCAAATGGAATTAATAGCTGTACCATGTAATTCTTGTCTGAGACACGAGCTTTTTGAGAAGAAAATTCAGTAGAATTTATCAAACTTTCCATAATGAGAGTTTTCTCATCTTCAAAGTGAAGCTGCAAAATTATAGGTGCATAATGTCGATGCTTGGTCCAACGTATGTTTGCGAGAGATGTTTCCATCATTGGTGTGTGCCGTTACCAATGGTTTGTTCTGTCTGAATGTAGAAATTTTATGCTGGACATTAAACACATTGTAAATTAGACTTGTAATAATTAAATGCATTTTAAGTAACCTTTGAATCTACTCTGTTCAACCATCCTATTAAATCTTGCCTTCTTATTTAATAACACATGCTAGGAAATAAGAAACAAATTTAATGCATTACAGAGGATGAAATCACAGAAATGGTAAGGGAAGTATGTGGTGAGAAGGTGTGGGGAAGGGACGGGTGAGGAAGGTAGAGAATCTGTCATTTTGCCTGCACCTGCATGCACGTCAGCAACAGACACCTGCCCACATGCATGTATTCACACTTTTACGTTCTTAAAACCTGGAAGTATTCATTTGTTGATACAGGGGAAGCTTATGTAGCCCAAGACAGTACGTAACCACAGCATTTAAATCTGTAAGTAACCAATCATGCTATATAGACAAAAATTTAGTTTAAATTTGTGCTTTCTGTCATAAAAACATTTGCATCTTAGTTGCAGTGTAACACCAATCAAGTTACTCATATGCGAGAATTTTGTTCACAACAAAATATTATGGGCAGTTTTGTCAAAACTTGTTGGAGATTATGACATATAGTAAATAAGAATGTAAAGTTATCTGTTTAAAGTTGTAGGAAATTTGATATATTAGTAAGGTATATTACTATTTGGAACACTTCTCTTACATTTTAATAGCTATAGCTAAAAATTTAGCACAATCCCCCCCCCCCCCCCCGACATTGTTAACAATTTGAACTGCACAATATTGTTGTAACGAAATATTATCATTTTTTCAATTTTTTTTTATTTTTTATTTTTTGTATTATGGAAAATGTTTCTATTGATGCAAGAAGACTTTAAATATGATAAAAGTTAATCAGAGAAGTACTGTGAAGGGGGTTACTTTGTGTCTGTAGTTATTAATTTGTGTAGTGCAACTTTGATCTTTATTTCAAATATCACACCTTATTCCTAAGGTCAGAGAAGCTACAACTTCTTTCCAGCATCCCATACCATCCAAAGACTTTTGCTTTATTTTTCTGTGCAACATTGTTTTGGATATCATAATTGCTGAGACATGTGTTCATGCTATTGGTAAAAAACTGAGGAAACGTGAACAGTCTCCTTGTGGTGTAGTATGTGCACTAAACATGAGGACATAAGCATAATATTAAAACTCCACTGGGCTACTTTGCAGCACACTGATACTTTCATGAAGTAAATGTTTGAAAATTGTCATTGTTCCTGTTTTCTGCAGTGTCAATAAAGGGAAGAAAAATCGCTAAGACAAACACACTTAAGCTAGATGGGATACTCTAAATAAAGAAGTACAGTTGATTTTCGCAAATGAGCTGCCTCCGAGGGAATTATCTGCAAAATTCATGGGAAAACTTTGCAGCTGAAGATGAAAGTGGCACGGTGCTTGACTGGAAGATCCATAGTGATTCCTAGTCAACTTCCTGTATTCACAGAGGAGGTACAAAATCTGTTTGTAGCCGTGGAGCTGCAAAGTTGTCGTTTGGTTTTCCAATGAGATCTTTGGATCTGTGCCGTGCATTTAATGCATACCTTGACAAATCGAGAACAGTGCCTATGTTCAAATATGAAATTTTTCCTGTAAAGGTGTGGTCTATGTCTTTTATGAGATGTCACAAGGCCTTTTGGTCTCAACAGACCTTGAAAAAATATTATCTATGCAAGGGTTTGACAAACTAAGAATTTTTTTTTCCTAATTTGGAAAACGAGCTATGAGGTATCCCACCAGAGAACATACAGAATTTTAACGCAACAAATTTGATTGATGGTCCTGGCACCATAAGGGCAATCACTTATAGCACAACAAAGTATCCTGAACAAACAGAAAATACATCAAAATCATGTACTTCTATTGAGGTATGTGGAAATGCTGTTGGTGAATTGGCTGCTGCTTATGTTACTTATAAAGCCAATCAGTTATGGTCCACATGGGTAGAAGGTGGACCAGAAAATTTAAGATATTACCAAATGATAAGGGTGGCCTTTGAAGACAGCTTTCATCACTTAACCTTCGAATTTTAAAGAAGCAAGAAGGCCTAAAAGCTATATTTGGTGATTCTCTAAGTTCCATATAAAACTATGTCTTAAGTCTCTGTGATGAAAACAACCAATTTGATCACACTCCTGCCAAATTTAACACCTCAATTGTAAGTGCTCAATGTATCAGTTTTTCAGACTCTAGAATCACATTGCAGATAAGATTGATAAAACAGAGAAGATGCTTCACAGTGCCTAGGGATGAATTCCCATGTCTTTTCAGAAAGCTGATGACTAACTTGGATCCAGTAATAAAGAAAAATTTGAGGTCATGATTCTGAGAGAACAGAATGTTTTCCTAGCACAGGAGCAAGGTTTTTGAGTGTCTTCCACAAGCAGTCCTTGAAAATACTTGTGCGTAATGACTGATCATGTGGGTGAGATGATATTGTGAGAATTAAATAATAGGAGGGAGGATGTAACAAAATGTTGTATGCCCAACTGTTGCAGAATATTAAATGTCCCCCTGGGATAAAGCATCAGACATGTGAACATTCAGGATGTCAACAATGCCAAGCATACAAGGGAAAAATAATCTGGAGAGAAAGGGAAACAGAATGAAATGCAATCCTCCTTTGAAGTTTCAAAACCTTCCAGTGAAATTTCTGTACTTACAGAGGCAACAGGGAATGAGAAAAATAATACTAGTGACATATTTTCTCTTCATGATTCTGATGAGAGCGTGGAACAGATTTGAACATGCCAGACACAAAATGTTTTCCTTCACAGGTGCTCTCAGACAACAGTAACACTCTGGAAACAAATGACAAAATGTTTTCCAAGAGGGCCTGTTTTTGGTGGTTGTCTTCAAGACCACCCTCTTCCCTGGCAAAAGTGCGGGAGTAATAAGTGAAGGATAGATGCTGAATGACTTGGAATAATCAAAAATGTATTGGAGATGGCCAATTCATCCAGATGAAATTCTATAAAAAAAAGACAAATTTTGTATACTGTCAGTCAACTGAAGCGAACAGAAAGCCATGGCTATGATGAACAAATGACAAGTGGTATCACTGCTGAGGTGAAAAACTAGTGTTATTACTGTATAAAAAAATCATACAATACATAATATAAATTACATGTACACAACTATATATCAAACATTCACATTTTCAACTAATGTTTCGCTGGTCAACTGTGAGATTTTTTCTTTTTTTTCTGGCCTTTAACGCTGGAAGAAGAGATGTCGCTATATTGCCCCATCTGGCAGGTCATTACTGTGATGAAAATTTCTCTATGGTAGTTAAAGATGTCAATCCAAGCAAAAAGAAACTATACAGATAGGCTGTATGTAAATTATGCAGATGTATTTTATTCATCTCATGACTTACATTTGCAATCCTTTTGGTTTGCGTACAGGAAACATGTCAATAGTTTATAAAACTGTTACAATGATTTTTACATTAAAAAGAATAGCACCATAAGGATATTTTTTGGGACGTGTAACACATCGTATCCAGCTCAAATTTCCAGTTTGTCCCACATGAATTCATCCAGTGACTAATAACACCTCAGTGTCAGTACCTCATACAGCTTTCTTTTAAGTGAATCTAAATTCATCTGCATCAACTTGTTCCCTTTTAATTTATTACAAATTTTCATTCCCATATATTAAGATCCCTGGGCAAACAATCAGAGGCAGTGGGTGGGAAGAATAAAATTTTTGTTGTTTCTAGTATCATGTGAATGGAAAAAATGCATTCCAAAGAGCTCAGCCACATTTGTGGCTGAATGCACAAGAAATATTATTTGTGACAAGATTACTGCTGTAGCTTCAGTGACAGAAGACACCTTACAATCAGTTTGGGATTAATTCAGCTGTCGGCTAGATGTTGTCCGGGCAGCCAATGGAGGACATATTGAACATTTATGATGTAATTTTTATAAACTTCTGTCTTTTCTGAGTAATTTAGTATGCAATTTGTTGGTGTTAAGCACTTCTTCCTAATAAATAATTCTATTTAAAGTTGGGTCATTCTTTTTAGGACACCCCATAGTAGAAATAATAATAATAATAATAATAATAATAATAATAATAATAATTAACTTCAGTCATTAAACAGAAACTAGTGACACATACAACACAGAACAAAATTATAAATGAAGAACAAAAAGGCTGTTGCAAAGGAGCACGAGGATGTAAAGAACAACTGATAATAGATGCAGAGGTGACATATCAAGCTAAAACTAAACAAAGGTCGCTACACTACGCATACATTGATTACCAAAAAGCTTTTGATAGTGTACCCCACTCATGGTTACTACAAATATTGGAAATATATAAAGTAGATCCTGAATTGATACAGTTCCTAAACATAGTAATGAAAAACTGGAAAACCACACTTAATATCCAAACAAATTCAAATAATATCACATCACAGCCAATACAGATTAAGCGTGGAATATACCAAGGAGATTCATTAAGTCCTTTCTGGTTCTGCCTTGCTCTGAACCCACTATCCAACATGCTAAATAATACAAATTATGGTTACAATATTAATGGAACATACCCACACAAAATCACACATTTGCTATACATGGATGATCTAAAACTACTGGCAGCAACAAATCAACAACTCAACCAATTACTAAAGATAACAGAAGTATTTAGCAATGATATAAATATGGCTTTTGGAACAGACAAATGTAAGAAAAATAGTATAGTCAAGGGAAAACACACTAAACAAGAAGATTACATATTGGATAACCACAGCTACTGCATAGAAGCGATGGAAAAAACAGATGCCTATAAATATCTAGAATACAGACAAAATTAGGAATAGATGATAGAAATATTAAGGAAAAGCTAAAAGAAAAACATAGACAAAGACTAACAAAAATACTGAAAACAGAATTGACAGCAAGAAACAAGACAAAAGCTATAAATACCTATGCTATACCAATATTGACCTACTCATTTGGAGTAGTGAAATGGAGTAACACAGACCTAGAAGCACTCAATACACTTACACGATCACAATGCCACAAATATAGAATACATCACATACATTCAGCAACAGAAAGATTCACATTAAGCAGAAAGGAAGGAGGAAGGGGATTTATCGACATAAAAAACCTACATTAAGGATAGGTAGACAATTTAAGAAAATTCTTTCTAGAACGAGCAGAAACTAGCAAAATACACAAAGCAATCACCCACATAAATACATCGGCTACACCACTACAATTTCATAACCACCTCTACAACCCTTATATCACATAACATCAACAGATACAAAGAAAGTAAATTGGAAAAAGAAAACACTACATGGCAAGCACCCGTATCATCTAACACAGCCACACATCGATCAAGACGCATCCAACACATGGCTAAGAAAAGGCAATATATACAGTGAGACAGAAGGATTCATGATTGCAATACAGGATCAAACAATAAACACCAGGTATTACAGCAAGCATATTATTAAAGATCCCAATACCACAACGGATAAATGCAGACTTTGTAAACAACAAATAGAAACAGTAGATCACATCACAAGCAGATGTACAATACTAGCAAATACAGAATACCCCAGAAGACATGACAATGTCGCAAAAATAATACATCAACAGCTTGCCTTACAACATAAACTTTTAAAACAACACGTTCCTACATACAAGTATACACCACAAAATGTACTGGAGAATGATGAATACAAATTATACTGGAACAGAACCATTATAACAGATAAAACAACGCCACATAACAAACCTGACATCATACTCACCAATAAAAAGAAGAAATTAACACAACTAATCGAAATATCTATACCCAATACAACAAATATACAAAAGAAAACAGGAGAAAAAATTGAAAAATACATCCAACTGGCTGAGGAAGTGAAAGACATGTGGCATCAGGATAAAGTTGACATCACACCAATTATACTATGAACTACAGGAGTCATACCACACAATATCCACCAGTACATCAATGCAATACAGCTACATCCAAACATATATATACAGCTACAGAAATCCGTAATTATTGATACATGTTCAATTACCCGAAAGTTCCTAAATGCAATATAACACATACCGTACAGTTAAAAGGAAGTGACGCTTGATCAAGGTCTGTGTCACTCCATTTTTAACCGGACTTAACGTCTGAGAAAGTGAAGGAAATAATAATAATAATAATAATAATAATAATAATAATAATAATTATTATTATTATTATTATTATTATTATAGTAGTAGTAGTATTAATATCAACAACATCAACAACAACAATAACAATAATAAACAGAAACAGGAAGAATATGGAAAATTATAAAAACAATCAGCAGAATGGTAATGTGGGACCCGCAATAACAATCTTAAGATAACCAAAACCACATCAATCACAGGAAAAGAAGCAGCTTAATAACAGATTTCATCTTGCACATGCAAACAAGAATTGTGCTCCACAGTGGCAATACCAGCCATTTAACTACCCTGCAGACCCTAGTTAGGTGAATAATAGTAATGTTGATAATGATAATCTGAGCAGAAATGGTACTGCAGACATTAACCAACCGTATGTACCATATTCCGAAAACTTCATTTGACTCTGCTGACAACAAACTATAACCAGGAAAATAAGCAGTTTTTCCACGAGATAATGTAATCAGATAGATAGATAATCTATTCGCCAAGCAGCAGCATGAGAACACACATATAAAGAAAGCTTGTACTCGTGCAAAGTTTTGGTTCCAAGGGCTCCTCCTAGCAGATGGGTTAAAGGGGAAAGGAGAAGGGAAAGGAACTGGAGAGGTTTAGGAAAAGGAGTAGAGTTAAAAAAACTCAGTAAGAAGCCAGGGTCAGGGGAGAATTAGTGGATGGGATGAGAGGCAAATACTGATTGTTAGGGACTGCACTGGACAAGATCTGAAAACCTGAGAGCTGTTGAGTTCTGAGAAACTGGTGAATCCAAATAGCATGTGTAGTGAAGCAGCCACCATGATCATGAATGTCATGTTGCAGAGCATACTCTGTGGCAGGATATTGTGTGTTGCGAGTATACACCCTCTGTCTATACCCATTCATCTTAACTGCCACTTGATGATATTCTTGACAATGTAGGAAACCAAACAGTGTTTACACAGCAACCAATATATGACATTGTTTCATAGGTGTTTCCCTTTGGTATTATATGTTTTGCCAGTTACAGGGCTAGTGTGGGTAGTGGTAGGAGGATGCATAGTGAAAGTCTTGCAGCGTGGATGGCCACAGAGGTAGGAGCCATAGGGCAAGGAGATGAGTCCAGAATGACCATGGCATCCCACAAGGATATTTCAGAGCTTGGGAGGGCAACCAGAAACTATTCTAGATGCAGTGGGAAAAATCTCAGATAGAATGGATCTCATTTCGGGGTGTGATTTTAGGAAGTCATGGTCTTGTCAGAGTAGCTGATAAATACATTCAAGGCCAGGATAATACTATGTGACAAGTTATGTGACCTTCAGCTATTTTTTGGAAGGATCAATATTACCAGAATTGGATGTGATGGCCTTGGAAATCTTCATTTGAACCAGGCCGGTGGAATACTTGTGTCCAGTCAAGGCTGAGATGTGAGCATGGTGGAGTACTGCTGTAAAGAGTCTGCATCTGAACAAATATATTTGTCTTTAATTCCAAGGCTGTATGGAAAGGAACATTTGACATGGGAAGGATAGCAACTGTCAAAGTGTAATGTCTGTCATTTGTTAGTACATTAATGTGGATAGAAGTGTGTAGCTGGACTTTGTTGAGCATGAAATGAATATCAAGTAAAGTAGCATGGTACTGAGAATAGGACCATTTGAAATTTAATTGGGAGACAGCATTTAGAGATTCTAGGAAGTTTAGCAGTTCAGTCTCACCACAATTCCAGTAGCAAACATGTCATTAATGTATGTAAACTAAACCAGGGTCTGAAGACTTATGGATTCAAGGAAATCCCCCTCCAAACAATACATGAAGGGGTTGGCGTAGAAAGGAGACATTCTTTTTTGCATCATATACCACTTTTCTTGTGAGAAATTCTCATCCACTCATTACCTCTTGTTAACAATTATCTGTTCTTGCAAGTTTTGTACAAATTTTTCCAATTTTTAGAAATTTTTTCCTTGTTCTTCCATTTTTCAATCTTTTTCCACTCTCTGCTTCTCTTTCCTTGCCAATCTCATTATTTATAACTCTCCCTATATCCTACCTTGCCATGGTGAATCCGCTCATACACTCCTGGAAATGGAAAAAAGAACACATTGACACTGGTGTGTCAGACCCACCATACTTGCTCCAGACACTGGGAGAGGGCTGTACAAGCAATGATCACACGCACGGCACAGTGGACACACCAGGAACCGTGGCGTTGGCCGTCGAATGGCGCTAGCTGCGCAGCGTTTGTGCACTGCCACCGTCAGTGTCACCGAGTTTGCCGTGGCATACGGAGCTCCATCGCAGTCTTTAACACTGGTAGCATGCCGCGACAGCGTGGACGTGAACCGTATGTGCAGTTGACGGACTTTGAGCGAGGGCGTATAGTGGGCATGCGGGAGGCCGGGTGGACGTACCGCCGTATTGCTCAACACGTGGGGCGTGAGGTCTCCACAGTACATCGATGTTGTCGCCAGTGGTCGGCGGAAGGTGCACGTGCCTGTCGACCTGGGACCGGGCCGCAGCGACGCACGGATGCACGCCAAGACCGTAGGATCCTACGCAGTGCCGTAGGGGACCGCACCACCACTTCCCAGCAAATTAGGGACACTGTTGCTCCTGGGGTATCGGCGAGGACCATTCGCAACCATCTCCATGAAGCTGGGCTACGGTCCCGCACACCGTTAGGCCGTCTTCCGCTCATGCCCCAACATTGTGCAGCCCGCCTCCAGTGGTGTCGCGACAGGCGTGAATGGAGGGACGAATGGAGATGTGTCGTCTTTAGCGATGAGAGTTGCTTCTGCCTTGGTGCCAATGATGTTCGTATGCGTGTTTTGCGCCGTGCAGGTGAGCGCCACAATCAGGGCTGCATACGACCGAGGCACACAGGGCCAACACCCGGCATCATGGTGTGGGGAGCAATCTCCTACACTGGCCGTACACCACTGGTGATCGTCGAGGGGACACTGAATAGTGCACGGTACATCCAAACCGTCATCGAACCCATCGTTCTACCATTCCTAGACTGGCAAGGGAACTTGCTGTTCCAACAGGACAATGCACGTCCGCATGTATCCCGTGCCACCCAACGTGCTCTAGAAGGTGTAAGTCAACTACCCTGGCCAGCAAGATCTCCGGATCTGTCCCCCATTGAGGATGTTTTGGACTGGATGAAGCGTCGTCTCACGCGGTCTGCACGTCCAGCACGAACGCTGGTCCAACTGAGGCGCCAGGTGGAAATGGCATGGCAAGCCGTTCCACAGGACTACATCCAGTATCTCTACGATCGTCTCCATGGGAGAATAGCAGCCTGCATTGCTGCAAAAGGTGGATATACACTGTACTAGTGCCGACATTGTGCATGCTCTGTTGCCTGTGTATGTGCCTGTGGTTCTGTCAGTGTGATCATGTGATGTATCTGACCCCAGGAATGTGTCAATAAAGTTTCCCCTTCCTGGGACAATGAATTCATGGTGTTCTTATTTCAATTTCCAGGAGTGTATATTACATCGCTTCTTTTCAAAATGCACTATCGTAACTAAGGTCGTAAGGCCTAACATTGAAAGTCCCTGATTCTGGATGTAATCATTCTCTACACCAGCCTCTTCAAATAAAGCAACCTCTTGCACTTACCTGGCTTATCTGTGAACTGTGTGCGTCATCTGCCAATTTCCACTCCACCAGATTTCTTTCCTTCTACAAAATCCTGCAGTTATCTGCCATTCATGTTTCCTTCCATGGTGTTATCTGCCAAGCCAACTTCAAACTGCAATAACATGCCAGTGTTCAACTCCAATTGCTATCCCTCCTCCTCCTAAACCACATCAGTTGTGTTCCCCCTCCTGTCCCTCTGCAGCTCGATAAACTGTGACACCATCAACCACTACTCCTCTCCTACAAACTGAGCTTGGCTAACCTCCTTAACATCTCACACACTTCATCATTGCCTCTTAGGCCTACAATAACCCAATTGTGACAACCAGTCGCAACAGTACAGTATTCTGAGTCTCTCATCTAAAGCACCCTCCCCTCCTGAATTACATTTATTAGGAAAGTGCCTAACTTTCAGCCCTAAACCTGCATTTAATCATGTTGCTATGGTGAAGAACCTGCTTTCCCTCACACGTAATGTCAATTGGAAATATCACTTTGAAACCCAGTCCTAAAACATTTCCAATAGCAAATCTATCATTGAACACTGCCTTGAACAGTTGAGACAACAGTCCCAAATCGATCCACAACCACTAACTCAAAATCATTCCTCATCAGCCTTACAAGAATTCCTCACATCCAGCATTGCTCCACAACACTTCCTGAGGTCCGTACAACATGACCTTAACCTGTTCTCTGCAGAACTCCATGTTGTGTGTCCTCTAAAAGCTGATAACTCCATCATTATCCTCACAACAAAGGATCTACCACTATGGTACTTGACTGACAGGAGTATGTTACTGAAGGTCTATGCCACATGTCTGGCAACTCTACATACAGTATCTGCCATCTAAGAACCTGTCCCTGTGATTCAAAATAACCTGCAGTTCCTTGTTAAAATCTCAGGCTCCTCACAGGGACCAATATGTCAATCCATATATTTCCTTAGCCCAACCAAACCATGCACACCCACATTTTACCTCCTTCCTTAGATCCACAAAGCCAATCATCCTGGCTATCCTATACCTTCTGGCTTCAAAGCACCCACTGAACATATTTCTGAATTAGTCAATCAGTAGCTGCAAACCATAGTACAAAGGCTTTCATCCTACATTAATGACATCAACAAATCCTAGATCATCTGACATCTGTGCCAATTCCACCCCACACACACACCTTACTTGTCACCACTAATGCCATCTTTCTCTATACAAACATCCCCATGTGCATGGTCGGTCTGCTCCTGAACATTTCCTTCGTCAGAGTCCACCCGATTCCAAACCTATGACATGCTTCCTTCTCACCTTAATCAACTTTACACTTACCAGCAACTACTTCATGTCCGAGGAGAAAACATACAATCAGATTAAGGGTATGGCCATAGGAACCAGGATGTCTCCTACTTATGCTAACCTTTCATGGATAGATTGGATGGTGCCTTCCTGCAATCAGTAAGCCTCCAACCCCTGGTTTTGTTTATATACATTTATGACATATTTGCCATATGGGCTCATAGTGAGGCTGACCTGTTAAAATTCCTGGAACCTCGAAGTACCGTCTCCCAATTAAATTTCACATGTTCCTATTCCGAATCCTGTACCACTCTCCTTGATGTTGATCTGATCATCACCAATGACCAGATACAGACGTCTATCCACACTGAACTACTAACAACAGTACTTTCGTTTTGTCAGTTGCCATCCATTCCATGTCAAATGTTTCCTTCCATACAGCCTTGGCATTCAAGGCAAATATATTTATCAGATGCAGACACATTGTACACCACCACCACCACCACCACCACCACCACCACCACCACCACCACCTCAGCCTTCACTGGATTTAATTACCCCACAAGTCTAGTTAAAAAGCAGATTTCCCAGGCCATCACATCCAATCCTGGTGCTGCTGATCCCTCAGAAAACAGCTTTGTAGCTTCCTAAAATCATGCCCTGAAATGAGATCCATTCTGTCAGATTTTGCCTCCTGCACCTAGAACAGCTTCTTGCCACCCTCCAAGTCTCTGTAATATCCTTGTCAGACACTATGCTCATTCTGCATCCATTTCTCTACCCTATAGCTCCTATGACTGGGACTGTCCTTGCTTCAAGACTTGCCCTATGCACCCTCCAGCCACCAACTATACTAGCCTTGTAACTGGCAAAACATTTACTATCAAATGGATAGCTACCTGTGAAACAAATCATCATATACCAGTAGTTGTGTACATACTGGCCTTTTACAACGGCATGACCAGCATCAATTTGTCAGTTATGATGAAAGGGCATAGGCAGAGGTTGTATATCAGCCCCACACAATACTGTGATGCATAGCATGCTCTACAACATCTGTTGTGATGTCAGTACACGTTTCACCACATTTGCCATTTGGATTCTTCCCTCAGACACCAGTTTGTCAGCAGACTGCGGTGGGAACTAACATTATGTCCTCAATTCTTGCCACCCACCTGACTTTAATCTACTACAGCATCCCCTCTGTTATATACAATGCACTCAGCTTTTTACTCTTATTAACTCATGCATGAGGTTCCAGCAGTAAGCTCTTTCTTGCATAAGACACTATCTTCCACCTCAAAGCTCTCAGGTTTTCAAATCTCATCTGGTTCAGTCCCAAACAACCAGTCTTTCCTTCTCATCCTGTCTGGTATGTCTCCCCTAACCCAGGGCTCTAAGTGACTTTTCTGAACTCTACCCCTTTTCCTAAACTTCTCCAGTTACTTTCCCTTCATCGCTCTCCCTTCTCTTTCAACCCTTCTACCAGAAGGACCCACTATCTCCAAACATTTGCATAAGTAAAACCTTTTTTTCTATGTGAGTTCTCCTGTCACTGCTTGGTGAGTAGATCTTTATCTACTCAATGGCAACATATACTATCAGACTATCGAAAACTCTGTTGCAGGCTGCTATACAAGCTGTGGTGAGAGACATACCTGCTAAGGTGACAAGAGGCATGGGTGATGCAGCAAGTGTTATTTCCTAAGGCATCTTTGGAAAATTTTGTCTGATGATTAACCAGCCCAATTTGTTGCAGTATCATAGTAGCTATAGGCACAGCACAAAATTTCAGATAATTAAATGGGAGATCTGTGTTCTGCTGGTGCTAAGAAATGTAGAAATGATAGGCATGTCGCTCAGAGTAAATGCATTATTCATGGACTGTCTAATAGATATTCATTTCTTGTGTGAAAAGAAGGTTATAGTAGATGCCTACATGGGGAAATGATATATTATGTTAATAAATGTAAAGCACAATCTCATCTCATCGAGGCTATGGAAAAAATTTCCAGGTGATCAAATCAGAGTTCACTGACACAGAAAATAAAAAATCATGACACCAGCATTCCAAAATACTGACTCAACTGAAAACTGAACTGCATATTAAATTGAAGTTTAGAGAATCTCAGTATTTAACGAAAATTCAGAGAAAATGTTTAGTTAATATTTCAGGGAAATGAGCTCAGGTATCTGATGAAAAAGTAGTGTCATCAGTACCATATGAACCATTCTATCTACCTTTCTGCCCATTCCTTGTTTGAAATGGACAGCTGTAGCAAAAGACGTACAGATAACACAGCTCTACAAAATAATTTTTTTTTTCATTGCCAGGGAAGTTTGAACGAAAATGGGATATTGTTATGATACTCATTCCGAGTATATTTGTACGTTTTCCAAATTGGCTCTGGTTTTTCAGATATAGGTTATTTGTGGAAATGAGAGTTTCATGTGGATAATATCGACTGCAGGGTCCATATATGGTGTAATGTATTTGCTACCTGTTTTTTAATTAGTGATATTGTACTACCTTTATTAAACAATTGTGCTCAGGGAGTGCATCTGTGTGGTTGAGGATTACATCATGCAAACATCACACTGTCAGCATGTGTTCAGTCCCGTTGTGCGGTGCGTGTGTTGAAGATATTGAGGGTTGGGCAGATTTGAATTCGGCGGTACTCGACATTCATTTGTTGACCGAGGTAATCCCCGCAACAGCCGATAGGTAGCGTTCAGTGTAAACAAGAAAAATGGTGATGGTCGAAAGTCACACACATGTGCAGTGCAGCTTCAAGGAGATAGAACCTTTTCATCGTGACGTAGCAAATAAGAGGTGAGTATTCATTTCATACAAAACAATTAATGATGTTTGTTGGATGTGATTGACATGCAAATACAAGAAAGTTCTGCATAATATGTAGTATTTGTGCAATTTTGTTTTAGGAAAACATGAGTTCTTCACGCCGTCTTTGCGTGGGCACCCCATAAAGTTTGTAAATGCTGTGTGGAGTGCTTACGGCAGTGGACAAAACGAAAAAGGAAAAGCTTAAACTTCGGAGTGCCTATGGTATGGCGAGAGCAGAAGAACCATACAGATGATTGCTATTTTTGCATTGTTAATGTGAAAGGTTTTAATAGGTTCAAAAAATGAAAGTGGGAATATCCCGATTTGGAGTCAGCAAGAAGACCGGTGGTGCACAGCAACGATGTTCCTGTACCAACCTTCACAACATTACCCACGCCTGGAACAGTTTTGTCGCTGTTGTAAAATGTTTTTTGGGCAATTATAAAGCTCCCAATTACGGGGAACTGGTCAAAAACATGCTCACTAACTTTCAAAACTTAGGAGCTAACATGAGCATAAAATTTCACTTCCTTCACAGCCCCTTGGATCGATTTCCTCGTAATCTAGGTGATTTCAGTGAGGAACAAGGAGAGCAGTTCCATCAAGATATGAAAGGAATAGAGGAAAGATATAAAGGAAGATGGGACAGGCATATGATGGCAGATTATTGCTGGAATCTGCAACGTGACTGTTCTGAAGAGACCTATAAAAGGAAAGCGTGCAGGAAGCGGTTCGTCATGGACGGAAAATGATATACTTATAGAGAAACTTTTCAATTATGTTTAATACGTGGACAAACGCCTATCAGGTTTTCATAGAAGCTATTTATAAAGATTATTTTCTTTTTTCATTGTAGTTTGTAGCGCTTGAGTTCAGTATTAGCAATTTTTTTCTAATTTTAAGAATAAATCATGCATTATCTCAAAAACTAGAGCCAAACTGC
>NC_060119.1:49151540-49240377 GCF_021461395.2 Schistocerca americana | reverse complement strand
GTCCTCTTGTACTAAAGTCGGCATTGTGACTTTTGTACTAAATTCGGATGCAATTTCTGTGTTTCATCGTCAATTAGAAGGTCTAAGGGATACAGTAAACCTGAAGTGTAGCATCGGAATCTAAAACTGGACTCACAGGAGGGGTTCAAATCATAGAAAGTTAGAGTGTCAGGCCTCTTTTCCTTAAGTCGGCATTGTGCTTTTGTATTAAATTCAGATGGAATTTCTGTGTTTCATCGTCAAAAAGAAGGTCCAAGGGATACAGTAAACATGAAGTGAAGCATCGGAATCGAAAACTGGACTCACACTAGAGGTTCAAATCATAGAAAGTTAGAGTGTCAGCCCTCTTGTACTTAAGTCGGCATTGTGCCTTTTGTATTAAATTCGGATGCAATTTCTGTGTTTCATCGTCAATAAGAACGTCCAAGGGAGACAGTAAACCTGAAGTGAAGCATCGGAATCTAAAACTGGACTCACAGGAGAGGTTCAAATCATAGAAAGTTAGAGTGTCAGTCCACTTGTACTTAAGTCGGCATTGTGCCTTTTGTATTAAATTCGGATGCAATTTCTGTGTTTCATCGTCAAGAAGAAGGTCCAAGGTGTACAGTAAACCTGAAGTGAAGCATCGGAATCTAAAACTGGACTCACAGGAGAGGTTCATATCATTGAAAGTTAGAGTGTCAGCCCTCTTGTACTTAAGTCGGCATTGTGCCTTTTGTATTAATTTCGGATGCAATTTCTGTGTTTCATCGTCAATAAGAAGGTCCAAGGGAGACAGTAAACCTGAAGTGAAGCATCGGAATCTAAAACTGGACTCACAGGAAAGGTTCAAATCATAGAAATTTAGAGTGTCAGTCCCCTTGTACTTAAGTCGGCATTGTGCCTTTTGTATTAAATTCGGATGCAATTTCTGTGTTTCATCGTCAATAAGAAAGTTCGAGGGATACAGTAAACCTGAAGTGAAGCATCGGTATCGAAAACTGGACTCAAAGGAGAGGTTCAAATCATACAAAGTTAGAGTGTCAGTCCTCTTGTATTTAAGTCGGCATTGTGCCTTTTGTACTAAACTCTGTTGCAATTTCTGTTTTTCATCGTCAATAAGAAGGTCCAAGGGATACAGTAAACCTGAAGTGAAGCATCGGAATCTAAAACTGGACTCTCAGGAGAGGTTCAAATCATAGAAAGTTAGAGTGTCAGTCCTCTTGTATTTAAGTCGGCATTGTGCCTTTTGTACTAAACTCTGTTGCAATTTCTGTGTTTCATCGTCAATAAGAAGGTCCAAGGGATACAGTAAACCTGAAGTGAAGCATCGGAATCTAAAACTGGACTCACAGGAGCGGTTCATATCATAAAAAGTTAGAGTGTCAGTCCTGTTGTACTTAAGTCGGCATTGTGATTTTTCTATTAAATTCAGATGCAATTTCTGTGTTTCATCGTCAATAAGAAGGTCCAAGGGATACTGTAAACCTGAAGTGAAGCATCGGAATCTAAAACTGGACCCACAGGAGAGGTGCAAATCATAGAAAATTAGAGTGTCAGTCCTCTTGTACTTAAGTCGGCGTTGTGCCTTTTGTATTGAATTCTGATGCAATTTCTGTGTTTCATCGTCAATAAGAAGGTCCAAGGGATACAGTAATCCTGAAGTGAAGCATCGGAATCTAAAACTGGACTCGCAGGTGAGGTTCAAATCATAGAAAGTTAGAATGTCAGTCCTCTTGTACTTAAGTCGGCATTGTGCCTTTTGTATTAATTCCGGATGCAATTTCTGTGTTTCATCGTCAATCAGAAGGTCCAAGAGATACAGTAAACCTGAAGTGAAGCATCAGAATCTAAAACTGGACTCACAGGAGAGGTTCAAATCATAGAAATTTAGAGTGTGAGTCCTCTTGTACTTAAGTCGGCATTGTGCCTTTTGTATTGAATTCGGATGCAATTTCTGGGCATTATCGTCAATAACAAAGTCCAAGGTATACAGTAAACCTGAAGTGAAGAATCGGAATCTAAAAGTGGACGCACAGGACAGGTTTAAATCATACAAAGTTAGAGTGTTAGTCCTCTTGTACTTAAGTCGGCATTGTGCCTTTTGTATTAAATTCGGATGCAATTTGTGTGTTTCATCTTCAATAAGAAGGTCCAAGGTATTCAGCAAACCTAAAGAGAAGCGTCGGAATCTAAAACTGGACTCACAGGAGAGGTTCTAATCATAGAAAGTTAGAGTGTCAGTCCTCTTGTACTTAAGTCGGTATTGTGCCTTTTGTATTAAATTCGGATGCAATTTCTGTGTTTCATCGTCAATAAGAAGGTCCAAGGTATACAGTAAACCTGAAGTGAAGTATCGGAACCTAAAACTGGACTCACAGGAGAGATTCAAATCATAGAAAGATAGAGTGTCAGTATTCTTGTACTTAAGTCGGCATTGTGCCTTTTGTACTAAATTCGGATGCAATTTCTGTGTTTCATCGTCAATAAGAAGGTCCAAGGTATACAGTAAACCTGAAGTGAAGCATCGGAATCTAAAACTGGTCTCACAGGAGAGGATCAAATCATTGAAAGTTAGAGTGTCAGTCCTCTTCTACTTAAGTCGGCATTGTGCTTTTTGTATTAAATTCGGGTGCAATTTCTGTGTTTCATCGTCAATAAGAAGGTCCAAGGAATACAGTAAACC
Organism: Schistocerca americana; assembly: GCF_021461395.2. NCBI lineage: Eukaryota > Metazoa > Arthropoda > Insecta > Orthoptera > Acrididae > Schistocerca > Schistocerca americana. The sequence continues at coordinate 49,237,712 of NC_060119.1, read as the reverse complement.
TGAAGTGAAGCATTGGAATCTATAACTGGCCTCACAAGAGAGGTTCAAATCATAGAAAGTTAGAGTGTCAGTCCTCTTGTACTTAAATCGGCATTGTGCCTTTTGTATTAATTTAGGATGCAATTTCTGTGTTTCATCGTCAATAAGTAGGTCCAAGGAATACAGTAAATTTGAAGTGAAGCATCGGAATCTAAAACTGGACTCACAGGAGAGGTTCAAATCATAGAGAGTTAGAGTGTCAGTCCTCTTGTACTTAAGTCGGCATTGAGCCTTTTGAATTTAATTCCGATGCATTTTGCGTGCTTCATCGACAATAAGAAGGTCCATGGTGTAGAGTAATCTTGAAGTGTAGCATCGGAATCTAAAACTGGACTTACATGAGAGGTTTAAATCATGGAGAGTTAGAGTGTCCGTCCTCACGTACTTAAGTCGGCATTGTGCTTTTTCAATTTAATTACGATGCATTTTCTGTGTTTCATCGTCAATAAGATGGTCCAAGGTATACAGTAAACGCCAAGTGAAGCATCGGAATCTAAAACTGGATCCACAGGAGAGGTTCCAATCATAGAAAGTTAGAGTGTCAGTCCTCTTGTACTTAAGTCGGCATTGTGCCTTTTTAATTTAATTCCGATGCAATCTGTGTTTCATCGTCCATAAGAAGGTCGAAGGTATACAGTAAACCTGAAGTGAAGCATCGGAATCTAAAACTGGTCTCAAAGGAGTATTTCAAATCATAGAAGGGTAGGGTGTCGGTCCTCTTGTACCTAAGTCGGCAATGTGCCTTTTGTATTAAATTCGGATGCAATTTGTGTGTTTCATCGTCAATAAGAAGGTCCAAGGGATACAGTAAACCTGAAGTGATGCATCGGAATCTAAAACTGGACTCACAAGAGAGGTTCAAATCATAGAAAGTTAGAGTGTCAGTCCTCTTGTACTTTAGGCGGCATTGTGCCCTTTGATTTTAATTCCGTAGCAATTTCTGTGTTTCATCGTCAATAAGAAGGCCGAGGTATACAGTAAACCTGATTGTAGCATCGGAATCTAAAACTAAACTCACAGGAGAGGTTCAAATCATAGAGAGTTAGAGTGTCAGTCCGCTTGTACTTAAGTCGGCATTGTGCTTTTTGAATTTTATTCCGATGCAATTTCAGTGTTTCCTCGTCAATAAGAAGTGCCAAGGTGTACAGTAAACCTGAAGCATCGGAATCTAAAACAGGATCCACAGGAGAGGTTCAAATCATAGAAAGTTAGAGTGTCAGTCCTCTTGTTCATAAGTCGGCATTGTGCCTTTTGAATTTAATTCCGATGCAATTCCTGTGTTTGATCGTCAATAAGAAGGTCCAAGGTATACAGTAAATCTGAAGTGAAGCCTTGGAATCTAATACAGGACTCACAGGAGAGGTTCAAATCATAGAAAGTTATAGTGTCAGTCCTCTTGTACTTAAGTCGGCATTGTGAATTTTGAATTTAATTCTGATGCATTTTTTGTGTTTCATCGTCAATAAGAAGGTCCAAGGGATACAGTGAACCTGAAGTGAAGCAGCGGAATCTACAACTGGACTCACAGGAGTGGTTCAAATCATTGAAAGTTAGAGTGTCAGTCTTTTGTACTTAAGTCGGCATTGTGCCTTTTGTATTAAATTCGGATGCAATTTCTGTGTTTCATCGTAAATAAGAAGGTCCAAGGGATACAGTGAACCTGAAGTGAAGCATCGGAACCTAAGACTGGACTCACAGGAGAGGTTCAAATCATAGAAAGTTAGAGTGTCAGTCCTCTTGTACTTAAGTCGGCATTGTGCCTTTTGAATTTATTTCCGATGCATTTTGTGTGCTTCATCGTCAATAAGAAGGTCCATGGTTTACAGTAAACCTGAAGTGTAGCATCGGAAACTAAAACTGGACTCATAGGAGAGATTCAAATCATAGAGAGTTATAGCGTCCGTCCTCTCGTACTTAAGTCGACATTGTGCTTTTTGAATTTAATTCCGATGCAATTTCTGTGCTTCATCGACAGTAAGAAGGTCCAAGGTATACAGTAACCTGAAGTGAGGCATCGGAATCTGAAACTGAAACCACAGGAGTGGTTCAAATCATATAAAGTTAGAGTGTCAGTCCTCTTGTACTTAAGTCGGCATTGTGCCTTTTAAATTTAACTCCGATGCAATTTCTGTGCTTCATCGTCAATAAGAAGGACCAAGGCACGCAGTAAACCTGAAGTGAAGCATCGGAATCTAAAAGTGGACTTACATGAGAGGTTTAAATCATAGCAAGTTAAAGTGTCAGTCCACTTGAACTTAAGTCGGCATTGTGCCTTTTGTATGAAATTCGGAATCAATCTCTGTGTTTCATCGTCAATAATAAAGTCCAAGGAATGCAGTAAACCTGAAGTGAAGTATCGGAATCTAAAACTGGACTCACAGGAGAGGTTCAAATCATAGAAAGTTAGAGTGTCAGTCCTCTTGTACTTCAGTCGGCATTGTGATTTTTTTGTATTAATTTCGGATGCAGTTTCTGTGTTTCATCGTCAAAAAGAAGGTCCAAGGGATACAGTAAACCTGAAGTTAAGCGTTGGAATCTAAAACTGTACTCACAGGAGAGGTTCAAATCATAGAAAGTTAGAGTGTCAGTCCTCTTGTACTTCAGTCGGCATTGTGATTTTTTTGTATTAATTTCGGATGCAATTCCTGTGTTTCATCGTCAATAAGAAGGTCCAAGGTATACAGTAAACCTGAAGTGAAGCTTCGGAATCTAAAACTGTACTCACAGGAGTGGTTCAAATCGTAGAAAGTTAGAGTGTCAGTCCTCTTGTACTTTAGTCGGCATTGTGCCCTTTGAATTTAATTCCGTTGCAATTTCTGTGTTTCATAGTCAATAAGACGGTCTGAGGTATACAGTAAACCTGAAGTGAAGCATCGGAATCTAAAACTGGACTCACATTAGAGTTTCAAATCATAGAAAGTTTAAGTGTCAGTCCTCTTGTACTCAAGTCAGCATTGTGCATTTTTAATTAAAATTGGATGCAATTTCTGCGCTTCATCGTCAATAAGATGGTCCAAGGGATATAGAAACCTGAAGTGAAGCATCGGAATCTAAAACTGGACTCACAGGAGAGGTTCAAAGCATAGAACGTTAGAGTGTCAGTCCTCTAGTACTTAAGTCGGCATTGTGCCTTTTGAGTTTAATTCCGATGCAATTCCTGTGTTTCATCGTCAATAAGAAGGTCCAAGGTATATACTAAACCTGAAGTGAAGCTTCGGAATCTAAAACTGTACTCACAGGAGTGGTTCAAATCGTAGAAAGTTAGAGTGTCAGTCCTCTTGTACTTAAGTCGGCATTGTGGCTTTTGAATTTAAATCCGATGCAATTCCTGTGTTTCATCGCCAATAAGAAGGTCCAAGGAATACAGTAAACCTGAAGTGAAGCATAGGATTCTAAAGATGGACTCACAGGAGAGGTTGAAATCATAGAAAGTTAGAGTGTCAGTCCTCTTGTACTTAAGTCGGCATTGTGCCTTTTGTATTAATTTCGGATGCAATTTCTGTGTTTAATCGTCAATAAGAAGTTCCAAGGGATATAGTAAACCTGAAGTGATCCTTCGGAATCTAAAACTGGACTCACAGAAGAGGTTCATATCATAGAAAGTTAGAGTGTCAGTCCACTTGTACTTAAGTCGGCATTGTGCGTTTTTTATTAAATTCGGATGCAATTTCTGTATTTCATCGTTAATAAGAAGGTCCAAGGGATACAGTAAACCTGAAGTGAAGCATCGGAATTTAAAACTGGACTCACAGGAGAGGTTCAAATCATAGAAAGTTAGAGTGTCAGTCCTCTTGTACTTAAGCCGGGATTGTGCCTTTTTAATTTAATTAAGATGCAATTTCTGTGCTTCATCGTCAATAAGAAGGTCCAAGGCACGCAGTAAACCTGAAGTGATGCATCGGAATCTAAAACTGGACTCACAGGAGAAGTTCAAATCACGAAACGTTAGAGTGTCAGTCCTCTTGTACTTAAGTCGGCATTGTGCCTTTTGAATTTAACTCCGATACAATTCCTGTGTTTCATCGTCAATAAGAAGGTCCAAGGTATACAGTAAACCTGAAGTGAAGCTTCGGAATCTAAAACTGTACTCACAGGAGTGGTTCAAATCGTAGAAAGTTAGAGTGTCAGTCCTCTTGTACTTAAGTCGGCATTGTGGCTTTTGAATTTAAATCCTATGCAATTCCTGTGTTTCATCGTCAATAAGAAGGTCCAAGGAATACAGTAAACCTGAAGTGAAGCATAGGATTCTAAAGCTGGACTCACAGGAGAGGTTCAAATCATAGAATGTTAGAGTGTCAGTCCTCTTGTACTTAAGTCGGCATTGTGCCTTTTGCATGAAATTCGGATGCAATTTCTGTGTTTCATCGACAATAAGAAAGTCCAAGGAATGCAGTAAACCTGAAGTGAAGCACCGGAATCTAAAACTGGACTCACAGGAGAGGTTGAAATAATAGAAAATTAGAGTGTCAGTCCTTTTGTACTTAAGTCGGCATTGTGCCTTTTGTATTAAATTCGGATGCAATTTCTGTGTTTCATCGTAAATAAGGAGGTCCAAGGGATACAGTGAACCTGAAGGGAAGCATCGGAACCTAAAACTGGACTCACAGGAGAGGTTCAAATCATAGAGAGTTAGAATGTCTTTCCTCTTGTACTTAAGTCGGAATTGTACCTTTTGTAATAAATTTGGATGCAATTTCTGTGTTTCATCGTCAATAAGAAGGTCCAAGGTATACAGTAAACCTGAAGTGAAGCACCGGAAACGAAAACTGGACTCACAGGAGAGGTTTAAATCACAGAAAGTTAAGGTGTCAGGTCTCTTGGACTTAAGTCGGCATTGTCCATTTTGTATTAATTTCGGATGCAATTTCGGTGTTTCATTGTCAATAAGTAGGTCCAAGGAATACAGTAAATTTGAAGGGAAGCATCGGAATCTAAAACTGGACTCACAGAAGAGGTTCATATCATAGAAAGTTAGAGTGTCAGTCCACTTGTACTTAAGTCGGCATTGTGCGTTTTTTATTAAATTCGGATGCAATTTCTGTGTTTCATCGTCAATAAGAAGGTCCAAGCGATACAGTAAACCGGAAGTGAAGCATCAGAATCTGAAACTGGACTCACAGGAGAGGTTCAAATCATAGAAAGTTAGAGTGTGAGTCCTCTTGTACTTAAGTCGTCATTGTGCCTTTTGTATTGAATTCGGATGCAATTTCTGAGCTTCATCGTCAATATGAAGGTCCAAGGTAAACAGTAAACCTGAAGTGAAGAATCGGAATCAAAAACTGGACTCACAGGAGAGGTTTAAATCATAGAATGTTAGTGTGTCAGTCCTCTTGTACTTAAGTCGGCATTGTGCCTTTTGTATTAAATTCGGATGCAATTTCTGTGTTTCATCGCTAAAAAGAAGGTCCAAAGTATACAGTAAACCTGAAGTGAAGCATCGGAATCTAAAACTGGTCTCACAGGAGAGGATCAAATCATTGAAAGTTAGAATGTCAGTTCTCTTGTACTTAAGTCGGTATGTGCATTTTGTACTAAATTCGAATGCAATTTCTGTGTTTCATCGTCAGTAAGAATGTGCAAGGTATACAGTAAACCTGAAGTGAAGCATCGGAATCTAAAACTGGACTCACAGTAGAGGTTCAAATCATAGAAAGTTAGAGTGTCAGTCCTCTTGTACTTAAGTCGGCATTGTGCCTTTTGTATTACATTCGGGTGCAATTTCTGTGTTTCATCGTCAATAAGAAGGTCCAAGGTATACAGTTAACTTGAAGTGAAGCATCGGAAACTAAAACTGGACTCACAGGAGAGGTTCAAATCATAGAAAGTTAGAATGTCTTTCCTCTTGTACTTAAGTCGGAATTGTGCCTTTTGTAATAAATTTGGATGCAATTTCTGTGTTTCATCGTCAATAAGAAGGTCCAAGGAGTACAGTAAACCTGAAGTGAAGCACCGGAAACGAAAACTGGACTCACAGGAGAGGTTTAAATCATAGAAAGTTAAAGTGTCAGGTCTCTTGGACTTAAGTCGGCATTGTCCATTTTGTATTAAATTCGGATGCAATTTCGGTGTTTCATCGTCTATAAGATGGTCCAAGGAATACAGTAAACCTAAAGTGAAGCATCGGAATCTAAAATGGGACTTACAGGAGAGGTTCAAATCATAGAAAGTTAGAGTGTCAGTCCTCTTCTACTTAAGTCGGCATTGTGCCTTTTGTATTAAATTCGGATGCAATTTCTGTGTTTCATTGCCAATTAGAAGGTCCAAGGTATACAGTAAAACTGAAGTGAAGCATCGGAATCTAAAACTGGACTCACAGGAGAGGTTCAAATCATAGAAAGTTGGAGTGTCATTCTTCTTGTACTTACGTCGGCATTGTGCCTTTTGTATTAAATTCGGGTGCAATTTCTGTGTTTCATCGTCAATAAGAAGGTCCAAGGAATACAGTAAACCTGAAGTGAAGCATTGGAATCTATAACTGGACTCACAAGAGAGGTTCAAATCATAGAAAGTTAGAGTGTCAGTCCTCTTGTACTTAAATCGGCATTGTGCCTTTTGTATTAATTTAGGATGCAATTTATGTGTTTCATCGTCAATAAGTAGGTCCAAGGAATACAGTAAATTTGAAGTGAAGCATCGGAAACTAAAACTGGACTCACAGGAGAGGTTCAAATCATAGAAAGTTAGAGTGTCAGTCCTCTTGTACGTAAGTCGGCATTGTGCCTTTAGTATTAAATTCGGATGCAATTTCTGTGTTTCATCGTCAATAAGAAGGTCCAAGGTATAAAGAAAACCCTTAGTGAAGCATCGGAATCTAAAACTGGACTCACAGGAGAGGTTCAAATCATAGAAAGTTAGAGTGTCAGTCCTCTTGTACTTAAGTCGGCATTGAGCCTTTTGAATTTAATTCCGATGCATTTTGCGTGCTTCATCGACAACAAGAAGGGCCTTGGTGTAGAGTAATCTTGAAGTGTAGCATTGGAATCTAAAACTGGACTTACATGAGAGGTTTAAATCATGGAGAGTTAGAGTGTCCGTCCTCACGTACTTAAGTCGGCATTGTGCTTATTCAATTTAATTACGATGCATTTTCTGTGTTTCATCGTCAATAAGATGGTCCAAGGTATACAGTAAACGCCAAGTGAAGCATCGGAATCTAAAACTGGATCCACAGGAGAGGTTTCAATCATAGAAAGTTAGAGTGTCAGTCCTCTTGTACTTTAGTCGGCATTGTGCCTTTTGAATTTAATTCCGATGCAATCTGTGTTTCATCGTCCATAAGAAGGTCGAAGGTATACAGTAAACCTGAAGTGAAGCATCGGAATCTAAAACTGGTCTCAGAGGAGTATGTCAAATCATAGAAAGGTAGAGTGTCGGTCCTCTTGTACTTAAGTCGGCAATGTGCCTTTTGTATTAAATTCGGATGCAATTTGTGTGTTTCATCGTCAATAAGAAGGTCCAAGGGATACAGTAAACCTGAAGTGATGCATCGGAATCTAAAACTGGACTCACAGGAGAGGTTCAAATCATAGAAAGTTAGAGTATCAGTCCTCTTGTACTTTAGGCGGCATTGTGCCCTTTGATTTTAATTCCGATGCAATTTCTGTGTTTCATCGTCAATAATAAGGTCCGAGGTATACAGTAAACCTGAATTGTAGCATCGGAATCTAAAACTAAACTCACGGGAGAGGTTCAAATCATAGAGAGTTAGAGTGACAGTCCTCTTGTACTTAAGTCGGCATTGTGCCTTTTGAATTTATTTCCGATGCATTTTGTGTGCTTCATCGTCAATAAGAAGGTCCATGGTATACAGTAACCTGAAGTGAGGCATCGGAATCTGAAACTGAAACCACAGGAGTGGTTCAAATCATATACAGTTAGAGTGTCAGTCTTCTTGTACTTAAGTCGGCATTGTGCCTTTTGAATTTAAATCCGATGCAATTCCTGTGTTTCATCGTCAATAAGAAGGTCCAAGGAATACAGTAAACCAGAAGTGAAGCATAGGATTCTAAAGCTGGACTCAAAGGAGAGGTTGAAATCATAGAAAGTTAGAGTGTCAGTCCTCTTGTCCTTAAGTCGGCATTGTGCCTTTTGTATTAATTTCAGATGCAATTTCTGTGTTTAATCGTCAATAAGAAGTTCCAAGAGATACAGTAAACCAGAAGTGATCCTTCGGAATCTAAAACTGGACTCACAGAAGACGTTCATATCATAGAAAGTTAGAGTGTCAGTCCTCTTGTACTTAAGTCGTCATTGTGCCTTTTAAATTTAATTCCGATGCAATTTCTGTGCTTCATCGTCAATAAGAAGGACCAAGGCACGCAGTAAACCTGAAGTGATGCATCGGAATCTAAAATTGGACTCACAGGAGAAGTTCAAATCACAACACGTTAGAGTGTCAGTCCTCTTGTACTTAAGTCGGCATTGTGCCTTTTGAATTTAACTCCGATGCAGATTCTGTGTTTCATCGTCAATAAGACGGTCCAAGGTATACAGTAAACCTGAAGTGAAGCTTCGGAATCTAAAACTGTACTCACAGGAGTGGTTCAAATCGTAGAAAGTTAGAGTGTCAGTCCTCTTGTACTTAAGTCGGCATTGTGAATTTTGAATTTAATTCTGATGCAATTTTTGTGTTTCATCGTCAATAAGAAGGTCCAAGGGATACAGTAAACCTGAAGTGAAGCAGCGAAATCTACAACTGGACTCACAGGAGTGGTTCAAATCATAGAAAGTTAGAGTGTCAGTCTTTTGTACTTAAGTCGGCATTGTGCCTTTTGTATTAAATTGGGATGCAATTTCTGCGTTTCATCGTAAATAAGAAGGTCCAAGGGATACAGTGAACCTGAAGTGAAGCATCGGAACCTAAGACAGGACTCACAGGAGAGGTTGAAATCATAGAAAGTTAGATCGTCAGTCCTCTTGTACTTAAGTCGGCATTGTGCCTTTTGAATTTATTTCCGATGCATTTTGTGTGCTTCATCGTCAATAAGAAGGTCCATGGTTTACAGTAAACCTGAAGTGCAGCATCGGAACCTAAAACTGGACTCATAGGAGAGATTCAAATCATAGAGAGTTATAGCGTCCGTCCTCTCGTACTTAAGTCGACATTGTGCGTTTTTTAATTTAATTCCGATGCAATTTCTGTGCTTCAACGTCAGTAAGAAAGTCCAAGGTATACAGTAACCTGAAGTGAGGCATCGGAATCTGAAACTGAAACCACAGGAGTGGTTCAAATCATATAAAGTGAGAGTGTCAGTCCTCTTGTACTTAAGTCGGCATTGTGCCTTTCGAATTTAAATCCGATGCAATTCCTGTGTTTCATCGTCAATAAGAAGGCCCAAGGAATACAGTAAACCAGAAGTGAAGCAAAGGATTCTAAAGCTGGACTCACAGGTGAGGTTGAAATCATAGAAAGTTAGAGTGTCAGTCCTCTTGTACTTAACTAGGCATTGTGCCTTTTGTATTAAATTCGGATGCAATTTCTGTGTTTAATCGTCAATAAGAAGTTCCAAGGGATACAGTAAACCTGAAGTGATCCTTCGGAATCTAAAACTGGACTCACAGAAGAGGTTCATATCATAGAAAGTTAGAGTGTCAGTCCTCTTGTACTTAAGTCGGCATTGTGCGTTTTTTATTAAATTCGGATGCAATTTCTGTATTTCATCGTTAATAAGAAGGTCCAAGGGATACAGTAAACCTGAAGTGAAGCATCGGAATTTAAAACTGGACTCACAGGAGAGGTTCAAATCATAGATAGTTAGAGTGTCAGTCCTCTTGTATTTAAGTCGTCATTGTACCTTTTAAATTTAATTCCGATGCAATTTCTGTGCTTCATCGACAATAAGAAGGTCCAAGGCACGCAGTAAACCTGAAGTGATGCATCGGAATCTAAAACTGGACTCACAGGAGAAGTTCAAATCATAAAACGTTAGAGTGTCAGTAATCTTGTACTTAAGTCGGCATTGTGCCTTTTGAATTTAACTCCGATGCAGTTTCTGTGTTTCATCGTCAATAAGAATGTCCATGGTATACAGTAAACATGAAGTGAAGCATCGGAATCTAAAAGTGGACTTACATGAGAGGTTTAAATCATAGCAAGTTAAAGTGTCAGTCCACTTGAACTTATGTCGGCATTGTGCCTTTTGTATGAAATTCGGATTCAATTTCTGTGTTTCATCGTCAATAATAAAGTCCAAGGGATAAAGTAAACCTGAAGTGAAGTATCGGAATCTAAAACTGGACTCACAGGAGAGGTTCAAATCATAGAAAGTTAGAGTGTCAGTCCTCTTGTACTTCAGTCGGCATTGTGATTTTTTTGTATTAATTTCGGATGCAATTTCTGTGTTTCATCGTCAAAAAGAAGGTCCAAGGGATACAGTAAACCTGAAGTTAAGCGTTGGAATCTAAAACTGTACTCACAGGAGAGGTTCAAAGCATAGAACGTTAGAGTGTCAGTCCTCTTGTACTTAAGTCGGCATTGTGCCTTTTGAGTTAAATTCTGATGCAATTCCTGTGTTTCATCGTCAATAAGAAGGTCCAAGGTATACAGTAAACCTGAAGTGAAGCTTCGGAATCTAAAACTGTACTCACAGGAGTGGTTCAAATCGTAGAAAGTTAGAGTGTCAGTCCTCTTGTACTTTAGTCGGCATTGTGCCCTTTGAATTTAATTCCGTTGCAATTTCTGTGTTTCATAGTCAATAAGACGGTCTGAGGTATACAGTAAACCTGAAGTGAAGCATCGGAATCTAAAAGTGGACTCACATTAGAGTTTCAAATCATAGAAAGTTTAAGTGTCAGTCCTCTTGTACGCAAGTCAGCATTGTGCATTTTTAACTGAATTTGGATGCAATTTCTGCGCTTCATCGTCAATAAGAAGGTCCAAGGGATATAGCAAACCTGAAGTGAAGCATCGGAATCTAAAACTGGACTCACAGGAGAGGTTCAAAGCATAGAACGTTAGAGTGTCAGTCCTCTTGTACTTAAGTCGGCATTGTGCCTTTTGAGTTTAATTCCGATGCAATTCCTGTGTTTCATCGTCAATAAGAAGGGCCAAGGTATACAGTAAACCTGAAGTGAAGCTTCGGAATCTAAAACTGTACTCACAGGAGTGGTTCAAATCGTAGAAAGTTAGAGTGTCAGTCCTCTTGTACTTAAATCGGCATTGTGCCTTTTGAATTAAGATCCGATGCAACTTCTGTGTTTCTTCGTCAATAAGAATGTCCAAGGTATACAGTAAACCTGAAGTGAAGCATCGGAACCTAAAACTGGACTTACATGAGAGGTTCATATCATAGAATGTTAGAGTTTCAGTCCTCTTGTACTTAAGTCGGCATTGTGCCTTTTGCATGAAATTCGGATGCAATTTCTGTGTTTCATCGACAATAAGAAAGTCCAAGGAATGCAGTAAACCTGAAGTGAAGCACCGGAATCTAAAACTGGACTCACTGGAGAGGTTGAAATAATAGAAAGTTAGAGTGTCAGTCCTTTTGTACTTACGTCGGCATTGTGCCTTTTGTATTAAATTCGGGTGCAATTTCTGTGTTTCATCGTCAATAAGAGGGTCCAAGGAATACAGTAAACCTGAAGTGAAGCATTGGAATCTATAACTGGACTCACAAGAGAGGTTCAAATCATAGAAAGTTAGAGTGTCAGTCCTCTTGTACTTAAATCGGCATTGTGCCTTTTGTATTAATTTAGGATGCAATTTCTGTGTTTCATTGTCAATAAGTAGTCCAAGGAATACAGTAAATTTGAAGTGAAGCATCGGAATCTAAAACTGGACTCACAGGAGAGGTTCAAATCATAGAAAGTTAGAGTGTCAGTCCTCTTCTACTTAAGTCGGCATTGTGCCTTTTGTATTAAATTCGGATGCAATTTCTGTGTTTCATCGTAAATAAGGAGGTCCAAGGGATACAGTGAACCTGAAGGGAAGCATCGGAACCTAAAACTGGACTCACAGGAGAGGTTCAAATCATAGAAAGTTAGAATGTCTTTCCTCTTGTACTTAAGTCGGAATTGTACCTTTTGTAATAAATTTGGATGCAATTTCTGTGTTTCATCGTCAATAAGAAGGTCCAAGGTATACAGTAAACCTGAAGTGAAGCACCGGAAACGAAAACTGGACTCATAGGAGAGGTTTAAATCACAGAAAGTTAAGGTGTCAGGTCTCTTGGACTTAAGTCGGCATTGTCCATTTTGTATTAATTTCGGATGCAATTTCGGTGTTTCATCGTCAATAAGATGGTCCAAGGATTACAGTAAACCTAAAGTGAAGCATCGGAATCTGAAATGGGACTTACAGGAGAGGTTCAAATCATAGAAAGTTAGAGTGTCAGTCCTCTTGTACTTAAGTCGGCATTGTGCCTTTTGTATTAAATTCGGATGCAATTTCTGTGTTTCATCGCCAATTAGAAGGTCCAAGGTATACAGTAAAACTGAAGTGAAGCATCGGAATCTAAAACTGGACTCACAGGAGAGGTTCAAATCATAGAAAGTTGGAGTGTCAGTCTTCTTGTACTTACGTCGGCATTGTGCCTTTTGTATTAAATTCGGGTGCAATTTCTGTGTTTCATCGTCAATAAGAGGGTCCAAGGAATACAGTAAACCTGAAGTGAAGCATTGGAATCTATAACTGGACTCACAAGAGAGGTTCAAATCATAGAAAGTTAGAGTGTCAGTCCTCTTGTACTTAAATCGGCATTGTGCCTTTTGTATTAATTTAGGATGCAATTTCTGTGTTTCATTGTCAATAAGTAGTCCAAGGAATACAGTAAATTTGAAGTGAAGCATCGGAATCTAAAACTGGACTCACAGGAGAGGTTCAAATCATAGAAAGTTAGAGTGTCAGTCCTCTTCTACTTAAGTCGGCATTGTGCCTTTAGTATTAAATTCGGATGCAATTTCTGTGTTTCATCGTCAATAAGAAGGTCCAAGGTATAATAAAAACCCTTAGTGAAGCATCGGAATCTAAAACTGGACTCACAGGAGAGGTTCAAATCATAGAAAGTTAGTGTGTCAGTCCTCTTGTACTTAAGTCGGCATTGAGCCTTTTGAATTTAATTCCGATGCATTTTGCGTGCTTCATCGACAATAAGAAGGTCCATGGTGTAGAGTAATCTTGAAGTGTAGCATCGGAATCTAAAACTGGACTTATATGAGAGGTTTAAATCATGGAGAGTTAGAGTGTCCGTCCTCACCTACTTAAGTCGGCATTGTGCTTTTTCAATTTAATTACGATGCATTTTCTGTGTTTCATCGTCAATAAGATGGTCCAAGGTATACAGTAAACGCCAAGTGAAGCATCGGAATCTAAAACTGGATCCACAGGAGAGGTTCCAATCATAGAAAGTTAGAGTGTCAGTCCTCTTGTACTAAAGTCGGCATTGTGCCTTTTGAATTTAATTCCGATGCAATTCCTGTGTTTCATCGTCCATAAGAAGTTCGAAGGTATACAGTAAACCTGAAGTGAAGCATCGGAATCTAAAACTGGTCTCAAATGAGTGTTTCAAATCATAGAAAGGTAGAGTGTCGGTCCTCTTGTACTTAAGTCGGCAATGTGCTTTTTTTTATTAAATTCGGATGCAATTTGTGTGTTTCATCGTCAATAAGAAGGTCCAAGGGATACAGTAAACCTGAAGTGATGCATCGGAATCTAAAACTGGATTCACAGGAGAGGTTCAAATTATAGAAAGTTAGAGTATCAGTCCTCTTGTATTTCAGTCGGCATAGTGCGTTTTGTATTAAATTCCGATGCAATTTCTGTGTTTCATCGTCAATAAGAAGGTCCAAGGGATACAGTAAACCTGAAGTGAAGCATCGGAATCTAAAACTAAACTCACAGGAGAGGTTCAAATCATAGAGAGTTAGAGTGTCAGTAGGCTTGTACTTAAGTCGGCATTGTGCTTTTTGAACTTAATTCCGATGCAATTTCAGTGTTTCCTCGTCAATAAGAAGGGCCAAGTTGTACAGTAAACCTGAAGCATCGGAATCTAAAACAGGATCCACAGGAGAGGTTCAAATCATAGAAAGTTATAGTGTCAGTCCTCTTGTACTTAAGTCGGCATTGTGAATTTTGAATTTAATTCTGATGCAATATTTGTGTTTCATCGTCAATAAGAAGGTCCAAGGGATACAGTAAACCTGAAGTGAAGCAGCGGAATCTACAACTGGACTCACAGGAGTGGTTCAAATCATAGAAAGTTAGAGTGTCAGTCTTTTGTACTTAAGTCGGCATTGTGCCTTTTGTATTAAATTCGGATGCAATTTCTGTGTTTCATCGTAAATAACAATTTCCGAGGGATACAGTGAACCTGAAGTGAAGCATCGGAACCTAAGACTGGACTCACAGGAGAAGTTCAAATCATAGAAAGTTAGAGTGTCAGTCCTCTTGTACTTAAGTCGGCATTGTGTCTTTTGAATTTATTTCCGATGCATTTTGTGTGCTTCATCGTCAATAAGAAGGTCCATGGTTTACAGTAAACCTGAAGTGTAGCATCGGAATCAAAAACTGGACTCATAGGAGTGATTCAAATCATAGAGAGTTATAGCGTCCGTCCTCTCGTACTTAAGTCGACATTGTGCTTTTTGAATTTAATTCCGATGCAATTTCTGTGCTTCATCGTCAGTAAGAAGGTACAAGGTATACAGTAACCTGAAGTGAGGCATCGGAATCTGAAACTGGATCCACAGGAGTGGTTCAAATCATATAAAGTTAGGGTGTCAGTCCTCTTGTACTTAAGTCGGCATTGTGCCTTTTGAATTTAAATCCGATTCAATTCCTGTGTTTCATCGTCAATAAGAAGGTCCAAGGAATACAGTAAACCAGAAGTGAAGCATCGGATTCTAAAGCTGGACTCACAGGAGAGGTTGAAATCATAGAAAGTTAGAGTGTCAGTCCTCTTGTACTTAAGTCGTCATTGTGCCTTTTAAATCTAATTCCGATGCAATTTCTGTGCTTCATCGTCAATAAGAAGGTCCAAGGCACGCAGAAAACCTGAAGTGATGCATCGGAATCTAAAACTGGACTCACAGGAGAAGTTCAAATCACAAAACGTTAGAGTGTCAGTCCTCTTGTACTTAAGTCGGCAATGTGCCTTTTGAATTTAACTCCGATGCAGTTTCTGTGTTTCATCGTCAATAAGAATGTCCAAGGTATACAGTAAACATGAAGTGAAGCATCGGAATCTAAAAGTGGGCTTACATGAGAGGTTTAAATCATAGCAAGTTAAAGTGTCAGTCCACTTGAACTTAAGTCGGCATTGTGCCTTTTGTATGAAACTCGGATTCAATTTCTTTGTTTCATCGTCAATAATAAAGTCTAAGGGATACAGTAAACCTGAAGTGAAGTATCGGAATCTAAAACTGGACTCACAGGAGAGGTTCAAATCATAGAACGTTAGAGTGTCAGTCCTCTTTTACTTCAGTCGGCATTGTGAATTTTTTGTATTAATTTCGGATGCAATTTCTGTGTTTCATCGTCAAAAAGAAGGTCCAAGGGATACAGTAAACCTGAAGTTAAGCGTTGGAATCTAAAACTGTACTCACAGGAGAGGTTCAAAGCATAGAACGTTAGAGTGTCAGTCCTCTTGTACTTAAGTCGGCATTGTGCCTTTTGAGTTTAATACCGATGCAATTCTTGTGTTTCATCGTCAATAAGAAGGTCCAAGGTATACAGTAAACCTGAAGTGAAGCTTCGGAATCTAAAACTGTACTCACAGGAGTGGTTCAAATCGTAGAAAGTTAGAGTGTCAGTCCACTTGTACTTTAGTCGGCATCGTGCCCTTTGAATTTAATTCCGTTGCAATTTCTGTGTTTCATAGTCAATAAGACGGTCTGAGGTATACAGTAAACCTGAAGTGAAGCATCGGAATTTAAACTGGACTCACATTAGAGTTTCAAATCATAGAAAGTTTAAGTGTCAGTCCTCTTGTACTCAAGTCAGCATTGTGCATTTTTAATTAAATTTGGATGCAATTTCTGTGCTTCATCGTCAATAAGAAGGTCCAAGGCACGCAGTAAACCTGAAGTGATGCATCGGAATCTAAAACTGGACTCACAGGAGAAGTTCAAATCACAAAACGTTAGAGTGTCAGTCCTCTTGTACTTAAATCGGCATTGTGCCTTTTGAATTAAGTTCTGATGCAACTTCTGTGTTTCTTCGTCAATAAGAATGTCCAAGGTATACAGTAAACCTGAAGTGAAGCATCGGAATCTAAAACTGGACTTACATAAGAGGTTCAAATCATAGAATGTTAGAGTGTCAGTCCTCTTGTACTTAAGTCGGCATTGTGCCTTTTGCATGAAATTCGGATGCAATTTCTGTGTTTCATCTACAATAAGAATGTCCAAGGAATGCAGTAAACCTGAAGTGTAGCACCGGAATCTAAAACTGGACTCACAGGAGAGGTTGAAATAATAGAAAGTTAGAGTGTCAGTCCTTTTGTACTTAAGTCGATATTGTGCCGTTTGTATTAAATTCGGATGCAATTTCTGTGTTTCATCGTAAATAAGGAGGTCCAAGGGATACAGTGAACCTGAAGTGAAGCATCGGAACCTAAAACTGGACTCACAGGAGAGGTTCAAATCATAGAAAGTTAGAGTGCCAGTCCTCTTGTACTTAAGTTGGCATTGTGCCTTTTGAATTTATTTCCGATGCATTTTGTGTGCTTCATCGTCAATTAGAAGGTCAATGGTATACAGTAAACCTGAAGTTTAGCATCTCAATCAAAAACTGGACTCACAGGAGAGGTTCAAATCATAGACAGTTATAGTGTCCGTCCTCTCGTACTTAAGTCGGCATTGTGCATTTTGAATTTAATTCCGATGCAATTTCTGTGTTTCATCTTCAGTAAGAAGGTCCAAGGTATACAGTAAACCTGAAGTGAGGCATCGGAATCTGAAACTGGATCCACAGGAGAGGTTCAAATCATATAAAGTTAGAGTGTCAGACCTCTCGTACTTGAGTCGGCATTGTGCCATTTGAATTTAAATCCGATGCAATTCCTGTGTTTCATCGTCAATAAGAAGGTCCGAGGAATACAGTAAACCTGAAGTGAAGCATCGGAATCTATAACTGGACTCACAGGAGAGGTTGAAATCATAGAAAGTTAGAGTGTCAGTCCTCTTGTACTTAAGTCGGCATTGTGCCTTTTGTATTAATTTCGGATGCAATTTCTGTGTTTCATCGTCAATAAGAAGTTCCGAGGGATACAGTAAACCTGAAGTGATGCATCGGAATCTAAAAGTGGCCTCACAGAAGAGGTTCAAAACATAGAAAGTTAGAGTGTCAGTCCTCTTGTACTTAAGTCGGTATTGTGAATTTTGAATTTAATTCTGATGCAATTTTTGTGTTTCATCGTCAATAAGAAGGTCCAAGGGATACAGTAAACCTGAAGTGAAGCAGCGGAATCTACAACTGTACTCACAGGAGAGGTTCAAATCATAGAAAGTTAGAGTGTCAGTCTTTTGTACTTAAGTCGGCATTGTGCCTTTTGTATTAAATTCGGATGCAATTCCTGTGTTTCATCGTAAATAAGGAGGTCCAAGAGATACAGTGAACCTGAAGTGAAGCATCGGACCCTAAGACTGGACTCACAGGAGAGGTTGAAATCATAGAAAGTTAGAGTGTCAGTCCTCTTGTACTTAAGTCGGCATTGTGCCTTTTGAATTTATTTTCGATGCATTTTGTGTGCTTCATCGTCAATAAGAAGGTCCATGGTATACAGTAAACCTGAAGTGTAGCATCGGAATCTAAAACTGGACTCATAGGAGAGATTCAAATCATAGAGAGTTATAGCGTCCGTCCTCTCGTACTTAAGTCGGCATTGTGCCTTTTGAATTTAAGTCCGATGCAATTCCTGTGTTTCATCGTCAATAAGAAGGTCCAAGGAATACAGTAAACCTGAAGTGAATCATCGGATTCTAAAACTGGACTCACAGGAGAGGTTGAAATCATAGAAAGTTAGAGTGTCAGTCCTCTTGTACTTAAGTCGGCATTGTGCCTTTTGTACTAATTTCGGATGCAATTTCTGTGTTTCATCGTCAATAAGAAGTTCCAAGGGATACAGTAAACCTGAAGTGATATTTCGGAATCTAAAACTGGACTCACAGAAGAGGTTCATATCATAGAAAGTTAGAGTGTCTGTCCTCTTGTACCTAAGTCGGCATTGTGCGTTTTGTATTAAATTCGGATGCAATTTCTGTATTTCATCGTCAATAAGAAGGTCCAAGGGATACAGTAAACCTGAAGTGAAGCACCGGAATTTAAAAGTGGACTCACAAGAGAGGTTCAAATCATAGAAAGTTAGAGTGTCAGTCCTCTTGTACTTAAGTCGTCATTGTGCCTTTTGAATTTAATTCCGATGCAATTTCTGTGCGTCATCGTCAATAAGAAGTTCCAAGGCACACAGTAAACCTGAAGTGATGCATCGGAATCTAAAACTGGACTCACAGGAGGAGTTCAAATCACAAAACGTTAGAGTGTCAGTCCTCTTGTACTTAAGTCCGCATTGTGCCTTTTGAATTTAATTCCGATGCAGTTTTTGTGTTTCATCGTCAATAAGAATGTCCAAGGTATACAGTAAACATGAAGTGAAGCATCGGAATCTAAAAGTGGACTTACATGAGAGGTTTAAATCATAGCAAGTTAAAGTGTCAGTCCACTTGAACTTAAGTCGGCATTGTGCCTTTTGTATGAAATTCGGATTCAATTTCTGTGTTTCATCGTCAGTAAGAAAGTCCAAGGGATACAGTAAACCCGAAGTGTAGTATCGGAATCTAAAACTGGACTCACAGGAGAGGTTCAAATCATAGAATGTTAGAGTGTCAGTCCTCTTGTACTTCAGTCGGCATTGTGGCCTTTGTATTAATTTCGGATGCAATTTCTGAGTTTCATCGTCAAAAAGAAGGTCCAAGGGATACAGTAAACCTGAAGTTAAGCGTCGGAATCTAAAACTGTACTCACAGGAGAGGTTCAAATCATAGAAAGTTAGAGTGTCAGTCCTCCTGTACTTGAGTCGGCATTGTGCCCTTTGAATTTAATTCCGATGCATTTTGTGTGCTTCATCGTCAATAAGAAGGTCCATGGTATACAGTAAACCTGAAGTGTAGCATCGGAATCTAAAACTGGACTCATAGGAGAGATTCAAATCATAGAGAGTTATAGCGTCCGTCCTCTCGTACTTAAGTCGACATTGTGCTTTTTGAATTTAATTCCGATGCAATTTCTGTGTTTCATCGTCAGTAAGAAGGTCCAAGGTATACAGTAACCTGAAGTGAGGCATCGGAATCTGAAACTGGTTCCACAGGAGAGCTTCAAATCATATAAAGTTAGAGTGTCATTCCTCTTGTACTTAAGTCGGCATTGTGCCTTTTGAATTTAAATCCGATGCAATTCCTGTGATTCATCGTCAATAAGAAGGTCCAAGGAATACAGTAAACCTGAAGTGAAGCATCGGATTCTAAAAGCGGACTCACAGGAGAGGTTGATATCATAGAAAGTTACAGTGTCAGTTCTCTTGTACTTAAGTCGGCATTGTGCTTTTGTATTAATTTCGGATGCAATTTCTGTGTTTCATCGTCAATAAGAAGTTCCAAGGGATACAGTAAACCTGAAGTGATGCTTCGGAATATAAAACTGGACTCACAGAAGAGGTTCATATCATAAAAAGTTAGAGTGTCAGTCCTCTTGTACTAAAGTCGGCATTGTGCATTTTTTTTTAAATTCGGATGCAATTTCTGTATTTCATCATCAATAAGAAGGTCCAAGGGATACAGTAAACCTGAAGTGAAGCATCGGAATTTAAAACTGGACTCACAGGAGAGGTTCAAATCATAGAAAATTAGAGTGTCAGTCCTCTTGTACTTAAGTGGTCATTGTGCCTTTTGAATTTAATTCCGATGCAATTTCTGTGCTTCATCGTCAATAAGAAGTTCCAAGGCACACAGTAAAACTGAAGTGATGCATCGGAATCTAAAACTGGACTCACAGGAGAAGTTCAAATCACAAAACGTTAGAGTGTCAGTCCTCTTGTACTTAAGTCGCCATTGTGCCTTTTGAATTTAATTCCGATGCAGTTTCTGTGTTTCATCGTCAATAAGAATGTCAAAGGTATACAGTAAACATGAAGTGAAGCATCGGAATCTAAAAGTGGACTTACATGAAAGGTTTAAACCATAGCAAGTAAAAGTGTCAGTCCACTTGAACTTAAGTCGGCATTGTGCCTTTTGTATGAAATTCGGATTCAATTTCTGTGTTTCATCTTCAATAAGAAAGTCCAAGGGATACAGTAAACCTGAAGTGAAGTATCGGAATCTAAAACTGGACTCACAGGACAGGTTTAAATCATAGAGAGTTAGAGTGTCAGTCGTCTTGTACTTCAGTCGGCATTGTGCCTTTTGTATTAATTTCGGATGCAATTTCTGTGTTTCATCGTCAAAAAGAAGGTCCAAGGGATACAGTAAACCTGAAGTTAAGCGTCGGAATCTAAAACTGTACTCACAGGAGAGGTTCAAATCATAGAAAGTTGGAGTGTCAGTCCTCTTGTACTTAAGTCGGCATTGTTCCCTTTGAATTTAATTCCGATGCAATTTCTGTGCTTGATCGTCAATAAGAAGGTCCAAGGTATACAGTAAAACCAAAAGTGAAGCATCGGAATCTAAAACTGGACTCACAGGAGAGGTTCAAATCATAGAAAGTTAGAGTGTCAGTCCTCTTGTACTTTAGTCGTCATTGTGCCCTTTGAATTTAATTCCGTTGCTATTTCTGTGTTTCATAGTCAATAAGACGGTCTGAGGTATACAGTAAACCTGAAGTGAAGCATCGGAATCTAAAACTGGACTCACATTAGAGTTTCAAATCATAGAAAGTTTCAGTGTCAGTCCTCTTGTACTTAAGTCAGCAATGTGCATTTTTAATTAAATTTGAATGCAATTTCTGCGCTTCATCGTCAATAAGAAGGTCCAAGGGCTATAGTAAACCTGAAGTGAAGCATCGGAATCTAAAACTGGACTCACAGGAGAGGTTCAAAACATAGGAAGTTAGAGTGTCAGTCCTCTTGTACTTAAGTCGGCATTGTGCTCTTTGAGTTTAATTCCGATGCAATTCCTGTGTTTCATCGTCAATGAGAAGGTCCAAGGTATACCGTAAACCTGAAGTGAAGCTTCGGAATCTAAAACTGTACTCACAGGAGTAGTTCAAATCATAGAAAGATAGAGCGTCAGTCCTCTTGTACTTAAATCGGCATTGTGCCTTTTGAATTTAGTTCCGATGCAACTTCTGTGTTTCTTCGTCAATAAGAATGTCCAAGGTATACAGAAAACCTGAAGTGAAGCATCGGAATTTTAACAGGACTTACATGAGAGGTTCAAATCATAGAATGTTAGAGTGTCAGTCCTCTTGTACTTAAGTCGGCATTGTGCCCTTTGTATGAAATTCGGATGCTATTTCTGTGTTTCATCGACAATAAGAAAATCCCAGGAATGCAGTAAACCTGAAGTGAAGCACCGGAATCTAAAACTGGACTCACAGGAGAGTTTGAGATCATAGATAGTTAGAGTGTCAGTCCTTCTGTACATAAGTTGGCATTGTGCCTTTTGAATTTGTTTCCGTTGCATTTTGTGTGCTTCATCGTCAATTAGAAGGTCAATGGTATACAGTAAACCTGGAGTGTAGCATCGGAATCTAAAACTGCACTCACAGGAGAGGTTCAAATCATAGAGAGTTATAGTGTCCGTCCTCTCGTACTTAAGTCGGCATTGCGCTTTTTGAATTCAATTCCGATGCAATTTCTGTGTTTCATCTTCAGTAAGAAGGTCCAAGGTATACAGTAAACCTGAAGTGAGGCATCGGAATCTGAAACTGGATCCACAGGAGTGGTTCAAATCATATAAAGTTAGAGTGTCAGACCTCTTGTACTTGAGTCGGCATTGTGCCTTTTGAATTTAAATCCGATGCAATTCCTGTGTTTCATCGTCATTAAGAAGGTCCAAGGAATACAGTAAACCTGAAGTGAAGCATCAGAATCTAAAACTGGACTCACAGGAGAGGTTGAAATCATAGAAAGTTAGAGTGTCAGTCCTCTTGTACTTAAGTCTGCATTGTCCCTTTTGTATTAATTTCGGTTGCAATTTCTGTGTTTCATCGTCAATAAGAAGTTCCGAGGGATACAGTAAACCTGAAGTGATGCATCGGAATCTAAAACTGGCCTCACAGAAGAGGTTCATAACATAGGAAGTTAGAGTGTCAGTCCTCTGGTACTTAAGTCGGCATTGTGCGTTTTGTATTAAATTCGGATGCAATTTATGTGTTTCATCGTCAATAAGAAGGTTCAAGGGATACAGTAAACCTGAAGTGAAGCATCGGAATTTAAAACTGGACTCACAGGAGAGGTTCAAATCATAGAAAGTTGGAGTGTCAGTCCTCTTGTATTTAAGTCGTCATTGTGCCTTTTGAATTTAATTCCGATGCAATTTCTGTGCTACATCGTCAATAAGAAGGTCCAAGGTAAATAGTAAACCTGAAGTGATGCATCGGAATCTAAAACTGGACTCACAGGAGAAGTTCAAATCACAAAAGGTTATAGTGTCAGTCCTCTTATACTTAAGTCGGCATTGTGCTTTTTGAATTTAGTTCCGATGCAGTTTCTGTGTTTCATCGTCAATAAGAATGTCCAAGGTATGCAGTAAACATGAAGTGAAGCATCGGAATCTAAAAGTGGACTTACATGAGAGGTTTAAATCATAGCAAGTTAAAGTGTCAGTCCTCTTGTACTTAAGTCGGCATTGTGCTTTTGTATGAAATTCGGATGCAATTTCTGTGTTTCATCGTCAATAAGAAGGTCCAAGGGATACAGTAAACCTGAAGTGAAGCGTCGGAATCTAAAACTGTATTCACAGGAGAGGTTCAATTCATAGAAAGTTAGAGTGTCAGTCCTCTTGTACTTTAAGTCGGCATTGTGCCTTTTGAAATTTATTCCAATCCAATTTCTGTGCTTCATCGTCAATAAGAAGGTCCAAGGGACACAGTAAACCTGAAGTGAAGCATCGGAATCTGAAACGGGACTCACAGGAGAGGTTCAAATCATAGAAAGTTAGAGTGTCAGTCCTGTTGTACTTTAGTCGGCATTGTGCCCTTTGAATTTAATTCCGTTGCAGTTTCTGTGTTTCATAGTCAATAAGACGGTCTGAGGTATACAGTAAACCTGATGTGAAGCATCGGAATCTAAAACTGGACTCACATTAGAGTTTCAAATCATAGAAAGTTTAAGTGTCAGTCCTCTTGTACTTAAGTCAGCATTGTGCATTTTTAATTAAATTTGGATGCAATTTCTGCGCTTCATCGTCAATAAGAATGTCCAAGGGATATAGTAAACCTGAAGTGAAGCATCTGAATCTAAAACTGGACTCGCAGGAGAGGTTCAAATCATAGAAAGTTAGAGTGTCAGTTCTCTTGTACTTTAGTCGGCATTGTGCCCTTTGAATTTAATTCCGTTGCAGTTTCTGTGTTTCATAGTCAATAAGACGGTCTGAGGTATACAGTAAACCTGAAGTGAATCATAGGAATCTGAAACGGGACTCACAGCAGAGGTTCAAATCATAGAAAGTTAGAGTGTCAGTCCTCTTGTACTTAAGTCGGCATTGTGCCCTTTGAATTTAATTCCGATGCAATTTCTGTGCTTGATCGTCAATAAGAAGGTCCAAGGTATACAGTAAAACCAGAAGTGAAGCATCGGAATCTAAAACTGGACTCACAGGAGAGGTTCAAATCATAGAGAGTTATAGTGTCCGTCCTCTCGTACTTAAGTCGGCATTGTGCTTTTTGAATTTAATTCCGATGCAATTTCTGTGTTTCATCTTCAGTAAGAACGTCCAAGGTATACAGTAAACCTGAAGTGAGGCATCGGAATCTGAAACTGGATCCACAGGAGAGGTTGAAATCATATAAAGTTAGAGGGTCAGACCTGTTGTACTTAAGTCGGCATTGTGCCTTTTGTATTAATTTCGGATGCAATTTCTGTGTTTCATCGTCAATAAGAAGTTCCAAGGGATACAGTAAACCTGAAGTGATGCATCGGAATCTAAAACTGGCCTCACAGAAGAGGTTCATAACATAGAAAGTTAAAGTGTCAGTCCTCTTGTACTTAAGTCGGCATTGTGCGTTTTGTATTAAATTTGGATGCAATTTCTGTGTTTCATCGTCAATAAGAAGGTCGAAGGGATACAGTAAGCCTGAAGTGAAGCATCGGAATTTAAAACAGGACTCACAGGAGAGGTTCCAATCATAGAAAGTTAGAGTGTCAGTCCTCTTGTACTTAAGTCGTCTTTGTGCCTTTTGAATTTAATTCCGATGCAATTTCTGTGCTACTTCGTCAATAAGAAGGTCCAAGGTACACAGTTAACCTGAAGTGATGCATCGGAATCTAAAACTGTACTCACAGGAGAAGTTCAAATCACAAAAGGTTAGAGTGTCAGTCCTCTTGTACTTAAGTCGGCATTGTGCTTTTTGAAATTAGTTCCGATGCAGTTTCTGTGTTTCATCGTCAATAAGAATGTCCAAGGAATACAGTAAACCTGAAGTGAAGCATCGGAATCTAAAACTGGACTCACAGGAGAGGTTGAAATCATAGAAAGTTAGAGTGTCAGTCCTCTTGTACTACAAGTCGGCATTGTGCCTTTTGAAATTAATTCCGATGCAATATCTGTGCTTCCTCGTCAATAAGAAGGTCCAAGGGACACAGTAAACCTGACGTGAAGCATCGGAATCTAAAACTGGACTCAAATTAGAGTTTCAAATCATAGAAAGTTTAACTGTCAGTCCTCTTGTACTTAAGTCAGCATTGTGCATTTTTAATTAAATTTGGACGCAATTTCTGCGCTTCATCGTCAATAAGAATGTCCAAGGGATATAGTAAACCTGAAGTGAAGCATCGGAATCTAAAACTGGACTCGCAGGAGAGGTTCAAGTCATAGAAAGGTAGAGTGTCAGTCCTCTTGTACTTAAGTCGGCATTGTGCCTTTTGAGTTTGATTCCGATGCAATTCCTGTGTTTCATCGTCAATAAGAAGGTCCAAGGTATACAGTAAACCTGAAGTGAAGCATCGGAATCTAAAACTGTATTCACAGGAGAGGTTCACATCATAGAAAGTTAGAGTGTCAGTCCTCTTGTACTTAAGTCGGCATTGTGCCTTTTGAATTTAATTCCGATGCAACCTCTGTGTTTCTTCGTCAATAAGAATGTCCAAGGAATACAGTAAACCTGAAGTGAAGTATCGGAATCTAAAACTGGACTCACAGGAGTGGTTCAAATCATAGAAAGTTAGAGTGTCAGTCCTCTTGTACTTAAGTCGGCATTGTGCCTTGTGCCTTTTGTATTTAATTCGGATGCAATTTCTGTGTTTCATCGTCAATAAGAAAGTCCAAGGGATACAGTAAACCTGAAGTGAAGCATCGGAATCAAAAACTGGACTCACAGGAGAGGTTCAAATCATAGAAAGTTAGAGCGTCAGTTCTCTTGTACTTAAGTCGGCATTGTGCCTTTTGTATTAAATTCGGATGCAATTTCTGATTTTCATCGTCAATACGAAGGACCAAGGGATGCAGTAAACCTGAAGAGAAGCATCGGAATCTAAAACTGAACCCACTGGAGAGGTTCAAATCATCGAAAGTTTAAGTGTCAGTCCTCCCGTACTTAAGTCAACATTGTGCATATTTTTTTAAATTCGGATGCAATTTCTGCGCTTTATCGTCAATAAGACGGTCTGAGGTATACAGTAAACCTGAAGTGAAGCATCGGAATCTAAAACTGGATTCACAGGAGAGGTTCAAATCATAGAAAGTTAGAGTGTCAGTTATCTTGTACTTAAGTCGGCATTGTGCCTTTTGAATTTAATTCCGATGCAACTTCTGTGTTTCATCGTCAATAAGAATGTCCAAGGTATACAGTAAACCTGAAGTGAAGTATCGGAGCCTATAACTGGACATACATGAGAGGTTCAAATCATAGAATGTTAGAGCGTCAGTCCTCTTGTACTTAAGTCGGCATTGTGCCTTTTGTATTAAATTCGGATACAATTTCTGTGTTTCATCGTCAATAAGAAAGTCCAAGGGATACAGTAAACCTGAAGTGAAGCTTCGGAATCTAAAACCGGACTCACAGGAGAGGTTCAAATCATAGAAAGAGAGGGTGTCAGTCTTCTAGTACTTAAGTCACATTGTGCCTTTTGTATGAAATTCGGATGCAATTTCTGTGTTTCATCGTCAATAAGAAGGTCCAAGGGATACAGGAAACCTGAAGTGAAGCATCGGAATCTAAAACTGGACTCACATTAAAGGTTCAAATCATAGAAAGTTTAAGTGTCAGTCCTCCCGTACTTAAGTCAGCATTGTGCATATTTGTTTAAATTCGGATGCAATTTCTGCGCTTTATCGTCAATAAGACGGCCTGAGGTATACAGTAAACCTGAAGTGAAGCTTCGGAATCTAAAACTGGACTCACAGAAGAGGTTCAAATCATAGAAAGTTAGAGTGTCAGTTATCTTGTACTTAAGTCGGCATTGTGCCTTTTGAATTTAATTCCGATGCAACTTCTGTGTTTCATCGTCAATAAGAATGTCCAAGGTATACAGTAAACCTGAAGTGAAGTATCGGAGCCTAAAACTGGACATACATGAGAGGTTCAAATCATAGAATGTTAGAGCGTCAGTCCTCTTGTACTTAAGTCGGCATTGTGCCTTTTGTATGAAATTCGGATGCAATTTCTGTGTTTCATCGTCAATAAGAAAGTCCAATGGATACAGTAAACCTGAAGTGATGCATCGGAATCTAAAACTAGACGCATAGGAGAGGTTCAAATCATAGAAAGTTAGAGTGTCAGTCCTCTTGTACTTAAGTCGGCATTGTGCCTTTTCAATTTAATTCCGATGCGACTTCTGTGTTTCGTCGTCAGTAAGAATGTCCAAGGTATACAGTAAACCTGAAGGGAAGCATCGGAATCTAAAACTGGACTTACATGAGAGGTTCAAATCACAGAATGTTGGAGTGTCAGTCCTCTTGTACTTATGTCGGCATTGTGCCTCTGTATGAAATTCGGATGCAATTTCAGTGTTTCATCGTCAATATGAAAGTCCAATGCAAACAGTAAACCTGAAGTGAAGCATCGGAATCTAAAACTGGACTCACAGGAGAGGTTCAAATCATACAAAGTTAGAGTGGCAGTACTCTTGTACTTACGTCGGCATTGTGACTTTTGTATTAAATTCGGATGCAATTTCTGTGTTTCATCGTCAATAAGAAAGTCCAAGGGATACAGTAAACCTGAAGTGAAGCATCGGAATCTAAACCCGGACTCACAGGAGAGGTTCAAATCATAGAAAAATAGTGTGTCGGTCCTCTTGTACTTCAGTCGGCATTGTGCCTTTTGTATAAAATTCGGACGCAATTTCTGTGTTCCATCGTCAATTAGAAGGTCCAAGGTATACAGTAAACCTGAAGTGATGCATCGGAATCTAAAACTGGACACACAGGAGAGGTTCAAATCATAGAAAGTTAGAGTGTCAGTCCTCTTGTACTTAAGTCGTCTTTGTGCCTTTTGAATTTAATTCCGATGCAATTTCTGTGCTACTTCGTCAATAAGAAGGTCCAAGGTACACAGTAAACCTGAAGTGATGCATCGGAATCTAAAACTGGACTCACAGGAGAAGTTCAAATCACAAAAGGTTAGAGTGTCAGTCCTCTTGTACTTAAGTCGGCATTGTGCTTTTTGAAATTAGTTCCGATGCAGTTTCTGTGTTTCATCGTCAATAAGAATGTCCAAGGAATACAGTAAACCTGAAGTGAAGCATCGGAATCTAAAACTGGACTCACAGGAGAGGTTGAAATCATAGAAAGTTAGAGTGTCAGTCCTCTTGTACTACAAGTCGGCATTGTGCCTTTTGAAATTAATTCCGATGCAATTTCTGTGCTTCCTCGTCAATAAGAAGGTCCAAGGGACACAGTAAACCTGACGTGAAGCATCGGAATCTAAAACTGGACTCACATTAGAGTTTCAAATCATAGAAAGTTTAACTGTCAGTCCTCTTGTACTTAAGTCAGCATTGTGCATTTTTAATTAAATTTGGACGCAATTTCTGCGCTTCATCGTCAATAAGAATGTCCAAGGGATATAGTAAACCTGAAGTGAAGCATCGGAATCTAAAACTGGACTCGCAGGAGAGGTTCAAGTCATAGAAAGGTAGAGTGTCAGTCCTCTTGTACTTAAGTCGGCATTGTGCCTTTTGAGTTTGATTCCGATGCAATTCCTGTGTTTCATCGTCAATAAGAAGGTCCAAGGTATACAGTAAACCTGAAGTGAAGCATCGGAATCTAAAACTGTATTCACAGGAGAGGTTCACATCATAGAAAGTTAGAGTGTCAGTCCTCTTGTACTTAAGTCGGCATTGTGCCTTTTGAATTTAATTCCGATGCAACCTCTGTGTTTCTTCGTCAATAAGAATGTCCAAGGAATACAGTAAACCTGAAGTGAAGTATCGGAATCTAAAACTGGACTCACAGGAGTGGTTCAAATCATAGAAAGTTAGAGAGTCAGTCCTCTTGTACTTAAGTCGGCATTGTGCCTTGTGCCTTTTGTATTTAATTCGGATGCAATTTCTGTGTTTCATCGTCAATAAGAAAGTCCAAGGGATACAGTAAACCTGAAGTGAAGCATCGGAATCAAAAACTGGACTCACAGGAGAGGTTCAAATCATGGAAAGTTAGAGCGTCAGTTCTCTTGTACTTAAGTCGGCATTGTGCCTTTTGTATTAAATTCGGATGCAATTTCTGATTTTCATCGTCAATACGAAGGACCAAGGGATGCAGTAAACCTGAAGAGAAGCATCGGAATCTAAAACTGAACCCACTGGAGAGGTTCAAATCATCGAAAGTTTAAGTGTCAGTCCTCCCGTACTTAAGTCAACATTGTGCATATTTTTTTAAATTCGGATGCAATTTCTGCGCTTTATCGTCAATAAGACGGTCTGAGGTATACAGTAAACCTGAAGTGAAGCATCGGAATCTAAAACTGGATTCACAGGAGAGGTTCAAATCATAGAAAGTTAGAGTGTCAGTTATCTTGTACTTAAGTCGGCATTGTGCCTTTTGAATTTAATTCCGATGCAACTTCTGTGTTTCATCGTCAATAAGAATGTCCAAGGTATACAGTAAACCTGAAGTGAAGTATCGGAGCCTATAACTGGACATACATGGGAGGTTCAAATCATAGAATGTTAGAGCGTCAGTCCTCTTGTACTTAAGTCGGCATTGTGCCTTTTGTATTAAATTCGGATACAATTTCTGTGTTTCATCGTCAATAAGAAAGTCCAAGGGATACAGTAAACCTGAAGTGAAGCATCGGAATCTAAAACCGGACTCACAGGAGAGGTTCAAATCATAGAAAGAGAGGGTGTCAGTCTTCTAGTACTTAAGTCACATTGTGCCTTTTGTATGAAATTCGGATGCAATTTCTGTGTTTCATCGTCAATAAGAAGGTCCAAGGGATACAGTAAACCTGAAGTGAAGCATCGGAATCTAAAACTGGACTCACATTAAAGGTTCAAATCATAGAAAGTTTAAGTGTCAGTCCTCCCGTACTTAAGTCAGCATTGTGCATATTTGTTTAAATTCGGATGCAATTTCTGCGCTTTATCGTCAATAAGACGGTCTGAGGTATACAGTAAACCTGAAGTGAAGCTTCGGAATCTAAAACTGGACTCACAGAAGAGGTTCAAATCATAGAAAGTTAGAGTGTCAGTTATCTTGTACTTAAGTCGGCATTGTGCCTTTTGAATTTAATTCCGATGCAACTTCTGTGTTTCATCGTCAATAAGAATGTCCAAGGTATACAGTAAACCTGAAGTGAAGTATCGGAGCCTAAAACTGGACATACATGAGAGGTTCAAATCATAGAATGTTAGAGCGTCAGTCCTCTTGTACTTAAGTCGGCATTGTGCGTTTTGTATGAAATTCGGATGCAATTTCTGTGTTTCATCGTCAATAAGAAAGTCCAATGGATACAGTAAACCTGAAGTGATGCATCGGAATCTAAAACTAGACGCATAGGAGAGGTTCAAATCATAGAAAGTTAGAGTGTCAGTCCTCTTGTACTTAAGTCGGCATTGTGCCTTTTCAATTTAATTCCGATGCGACTTCTGTGTTTCGTCGTCAGTAAGAATGTCCAAGGTATACAGTAAACCTGAAGGGAAGCATCGGAATCTAAAACTGGACTTACATGAGAGGTTCAAATCACAGAATGTTGGAGTGTCAGTCCTCTTGTACTTATGTCGGCATTGTGCCTCTGTATGAAATTCGGATGCAATTTCAGTGTTTCATCGTCAATATGAAAGTCCAATGCAAACAGTAAACCTGAAGTGAAGCATCGGAATCTAAAACTGGACTCACAGGAGAGGTTCAAATCATACAAAGTTAGAGTGGCAGTACTCTTGTACTTACGTCGGCATTGTGACTTTTGTATTAAATTCGGATGCAATTTCTGTGTTTCATCGTCAATAAGAAAGTCCAAGGGATACAGTAAACCTGAAGTGAAGCATCGGAATCTAAACCCGGACTCACAGGAGAGGTTCAAATCATAGAAAAATAGTGTGTCGGTCCTCTTGTACTTCAGTCGGCATTGTGCCTTTTGTATAAAATTCGGACGCAATTTCTGTGTTCCATCGTCAATTAGAAGGTCCAAGGTATACAGTAAACCTGAAGTGATGCATCGGAATCTAAAACTGGACACACAGGAGAGGTTCAAATCATAGAAAGTTAGAGTGTCAGTCCTCTTGTACTTAAGTCGTCTTTGTGCCTTTTGAATTTAATTCCGATGCAATTTCTGTGCTACTTCGTCAATAAGAAGGTCCAAGGTACACAGTAAACCTGAAGTGATGCATCGGAATCTAAAACTGGACTCACAGGAGAAGTTCAAATCACAAAAGGTTAGAGTGTCAGTCCTCTTGTACTTAAGTCGGCATTGTGCTTTTTGAAATTAGTTCCGATGCAGTTTCTGTGTTTCATCGTCAATAAGAATGTCCAAGGAATACAGTAAACCTGAAGTGAAGCATCGGAATCTAAAACTGGACTCACAGGAGAGGTTGAAATCATAGAAAGTTAGAGTGTCAGTCCTCTTGTACTACAAGTCGGCATTGTGCCTTTTGAAATTAATTCCGATGCAATTTCTGTGCTTCCTCGTCAATAAGAAGGTCCAAGGGACACAGTAAACCTGACGTGAAGCATCGGAATCTAAAACTGGACTCACATTAGAGTTTCAAATCATAGAAAGTTTAACTGTCAGTCCTCTTGTACTTAAGTCAGCATTGTGCATTTTTAATTAAATTTGGACGCAATTTCTGCGCTTCATCGTCAATAAGAATGTCCAAGGGATATAGTAAACCTGAAGTGAAGCATCGGAATCTAAAACTGGACTCGCAGGAGAGGTTCAAGTCATAGAAAGGTAGAGTGTCAGTCCTCTTGTACTTAAGTCGGCATTGTGCCTTTTGAGTTTGATTCCGATGCAATTCCTGTGTTTCATCGTCAATAAGAAGGTCCAAGGTATACAGTAAACCTGAAGTGAAGCATCGGAATCTAAAACTGTATTCACAGGAGAGGTTCACATCATAGAAAGTTAGAGTGTCAGTCCTCTTGTACTTAAGTCGGCATTGTGCCTTTTGAATTTAATTCCGATGCAACCTCTGTGTTTCTTCGTCAATAAGAATGTCCAAGGAATACAGTAAACCTGAAGTGAAGTATCGGAATCTAAAACTGGACTCACAGGAGAGGTTCAAATCATAGAAAGTTAGAGTGTCAGTCCTCTTGTACTTAAGTCGGCATTGTGCCTTGTGCCTTTTGTATTTAATTCGGATGCAATTTCTGTGTTTCATCGTCAATAAGAAAGTCCAAGGGATACAGTAAACCTGAAGTGAAGCATCGGAATCAAAAACTGGACTCACAGGAGAGGTTCAAATCATAGAAAGTTAGAGCGTCAGTTCTCTTGTACTTAAGTCGGCATTGTGCCTTTTGTATTAAATTCGGATGCAATTTCTGATTTTCATCGTCAATACGAAGGACCAAGGGATGCAGTAAACCTGAAGAGAAGCATCGGAATCTAAAACTGAACCCACTGGAGAGGTTCAAATCATCGAAAGTTTAAGTGTCAGTCCTCCCGTACTTAAGTCAACATTGTGCATATTTTTTTAAATTCGGATGCAATTTCTGCGCTTTATCGTCAATAAGACGGTCTGAGGTATACAGTAAACCTGAAGTGAAGCATCGGAATCTAAAACTGGATTCACAGGAGAGGTTCAAATCATAGAAAGTTAGAGTGTCAGTTATCTTGTACTTAAGTCGGCATTGTGCCTTTTGAATTTAATTCCGATGCAACTTCTGTGTTTCATCGTCAATAAGAATGTCCAAGGTATACAGTAAACCTGAAGTGAAGTATCGGAGCCTAAAACTGGACATACATGAGAGGTTCAAATCATAGAAAGTTAGAGCGTCAGTTCTCTTGTACTTAAGTCGGCATTGTGCCTTTTGTATTAAATTCGGATGCAATTTCTGATTTTCATCGTCAATACGAAGGACCAAGGGATGCAGTAAACCTGAAGAGAAGCATCGGAATCTAAAACTGAACCCACTGGAGAGGTTCAAATCATCGAAAGTTTAAGTGTCAGTCCTCCCGTACTTAAGTCAACATTGTGCATATTTTTTTAAATTCGGATGCAATTTCTGCGCTTTATCGTCAATAAGACGGTCTGAGGTATACAGTAAACCTGAAGTGAAGCATCGGAATCTAAAACTGGATTCACAGGAGAGGTTCAAATCATAGAAAGTTAGAGTGTCAGTTATCTTGTACTTAAGTCGGCATTGTGCCTTTTGAATTTAATTCCGATGCAACTTCTGTGTTTCATCGTCAATAAGAATGTCCAAGGTATACAGTAAACCTGAAGTGAAGTATCGGAGCCTATAACTGGACATACATGAGAGGTTCAAATCATAGAATGTTAGAGCGTCAGTCCTCTTGTACTTAAGTCGGCATTGTGCCTTTTGTATTAAATTCGGATACAATTTCTGTGTTTCATCGTCAATAAGAAAGTCCAAGGGATACAGTAAACCTGAAGTGAAGCTTCGGAATCTAAAACCGGACTCACAGGAGAGGTTCAAATCATAGAAAGAGAGGGTGTCAGTCTTCTAGTACTTAAGTCACATTGTGCCTTTTGTATGAAATTCGGATGCAATTTCTGTGTTTCATCGTCAATAAGAAGGTCCAAGGGATACAGGAAACCTGAAGTGAAGCATCGGAATCTAAAACTGGACTCACATTAAAGGTTCAAATCATAGAAAGTTTAAGTGTCAGTCCTCCCGTACTTAAGTCAGCATTGTGCATATTTGTTTAAATTCGGATGCAATTTCTGCGCTTTATCGTCAATAAGACGGCCTGAGGTATACAGTAAACCTGAAGTGAAGCTTCGGAATCTAAAACTGGACTCACAGAAGAGGTTCAAATCATAGAAAGTTAGAGTGTCAGTTATCTTGTACTTAAGTCGGCATTGTGCCTTTTGAATTTAATTCCGATGCAACTTCTGTGTTTCATCGTCAATAAGAATGTCCAAGGTATACAGTAAACCTGAAGTGAAGTATCGGAGCCTAAAACTGGACATACATGAGAGGTTCAAATCATAGAATGTTAGAGCGTCAGTCCTCTTGTACTTAAGTCGGCATTGTGCCTTTTGTATGAAATTCGGATGCAATTTCTGTGTTTCATCGTCAATAAGAAAGTCCAATGGATACAGTAAACCTGAAGTGATGCATCGGAATCTAAAACTAGACGCATAGGAGAGGTTCAAATCATAGAAAGTTAGAGTGTCAGTCCTCTTGTACTTAAGTCGGCATTGTGCCTTTTCAATTTAATTCCGATGCGACTTCTGTGTTTCGTCGTCAGTAAGAATGTCCAAGGTATACAGTAAACCTGAAGGGAAGCATCGGAATCTAAAACTGGACTTACATGAGAGGTTCAAATCACAGAATGTTGGAGTGTCAGTCCTCTTGTACTTATGTCGGCATTGTGCCTCTGTATGAAATTCGGATGCAATTTCAGTGTTTCATCGTCAATATGAAAGTCCAATGCAAACAGTAAACCTGAAGTGAAGCATCGGAATCTAAAACTGGACTCACAGGAGAGGTTCAAATCATACAAAGTTAGAGTGGCAGTACTCTTGTACTTACGTCGGCATTGTGACTTTTGTATTAAATTCGGATGCAATTTCTGTGTTTCATCGTCAATAAGAAAGTCCAAGGGATACAGTAAACCTGAAGTGAAGCATCGGAATCTAAACCCGGACTCACAGGAGAGGTTCAAATCATAGAAAAATAGTGTGTCGGTCCTCTTGTACTTCAGTCGGCATTGTGCCTTTTGTATAAAATTCGGACGCAATTTCTGTGTTCCATCGTCAATTAGAAGGTCCAAGGTATACAGTAAACCTGAAGTGATGCATCGGAATCTAAAACTGGACACACAGGAGAGGTTCAAATCATAGAAAGTTAGAGTGTCAGTCCTCTTGTACTTAAGTCGTCTTTGTGCCTTTTGAATTTAATTCCGATGCAATTTCTGTGCTACTTCGTCAATAAGAAGGTCCAAGGTACACAGTAAACCTGAAGTGATGCATCGGAATCTAAAACTGGACTCACAGGAGAAGTTCAAATCACAAAAGGTTAGAGTGTCAGTCCTCTTGTACTTAAGTCGGCATTGTGCTTTTTGAAATTAGTTCCGATGCAGTTTCTGTGTTTCATCGTCAATAAGAATGTCCAAGGAATACAGTAAACCTGAAGTGAAGCATCGGAATCTAAAACTGGACTCACAGGAGAGGTTGAAATCATAGAAAGTTAGAGTGTCAGTCCTCTTGTACTACAAGTCGGCATTGTGCCTTTTGAAATTAATTCCGATGCAATTTCTGTGCTTCCTCGTCAATAAGAAGGTCCAAGGGACACAGTAAACCTGACGTGAAGCATCGGAATCTAAAACTGGACTCACATTAGAGTTTCAAATCATAGAAAGTTTAACTGTCAGTCCTCTTGTACTTAAGTCAGCATTGTGCATTTTTAATTAAATTTGGACGCAATTTCTGCGCTTCATCGTCAATAAGAATGTCCAAGGGATATAGTAAACCTGAAGTGAAGCATCGGAATCTAAAACTGGACTCGCAGGAGAGGTTCAAGTCATAGAAAGGTAGAGTGTCAGTCCTCTTGTACTTAAGTCGGCATTGTGCCTTTTGAGTTTGATTCCGATGCAATTCCTGTGTTTCATCGTCAATAAGAAGGTCCAAGGTATACAGTAAACCTGAAGTGAAGCATCGGAATCTAAAACTGTATTCACAGGAGAGGTTCACATCATAGAAAGTTAGAGTGTCAGTCCTCTTGTACTTAAGTCGGCATTGTGCCTTTTGAATTTAATTCCGATGCAACCTCTGTGTTTCTTCGTCAATAAGAATGTCCAAGGAATACAGTAAACCTGAAGTGAAGTATCGGAATCTAAAACTGGACTCACAGGAGTGGTTCAAATCATAGAAAGTTAGAGTGTCAGTCCTCTTGTACTTAAGTCGGCATTGTGCCTTGTGCCTTTTGTATTTAATTCGGATGCAATTTCTGTGTTTCATCGTCAATAAGAAAGTCCAAGGGATACAGTAAACCTGAAGTGAAGCATCGGAATCAAAAACTGGACTCACAGGAGAGGTTCAAATCATGGAAAGTTAGAGCGTCAGTTCTCTTGTACTTAAGTCGGCATTGTGCCTTTTGTATTAAATTCGGATGCAATTTCTGATTTTCATCGTCAATACGAAGGACCAAGGGATGCAGTAAACCTGAAGAGAAGCATCGGAATCTAAAACTGAACCCACTGGAGAGGTTCAAATCATCGAAAGTTTAAGTGTCAGTCCTCCCGTACTTAAGTCAACATTGTGCATATTTTTTTAAATTCGGATGCAATTTCTGCGCTTTATCGTCAATAAGACGGTCTGAGGTATACAGTAAACCTGAAGTGAAGCATCGGAATCTAAAACTGGATTCACAGGAGAGGTTCAAATCATAGAAAGTTAGAGTGTCAGTTATCTTGTACTTAAGTCGGCATTGTGCCTTTTGAATTTAATTCCGATGCAACTTCTGTGTTTCATCGTCAATAAGAATGTCCAAGGTATACAGTAAACCTGAAGTGAAGTATCGGAGCCTATAACTGGACATACATGGGAGGTTCAAATCATAGAATGTTAGAGCGTCAGTCCTCTTGTACTTAAGTCGGCATTGTGCCTTTTGTATTAAATTCGGATACAATTTCTGTGTTTCATCGTCAATAAGAAAGTCCAAGGGATACAGTAAACCTGAAGTGAAGCATCGGAATCTAAAACCGGACTCACAGGAGAGGTTCAAATCATAGAAAGAGAGGGTGTCAGTCTTCTAGTACTTAAGTCACATTGTGCCTTTTGTATGAAATTCGGATGCAATTTCTGTGTTTCATCGTCAATAAGAAGGTCCAAGGGATACAGTAAACCTGAAGTGAAGCATCGGAATCTAAAACTGGACTCACATTAAAGGTTCAAATCATAGAAAGTTTAAGTGTCAGTCCTCCCGTACTTAAGTCAGCATTGTGCATATTTGTTTAAATTCGGATGCAATTTCTGCGCTTTATCGTCAATAAGACGGTCTGAGGTATACAGTAAACCTGAAGTGAAGCTTCGGAATCTAAAACTGGACTCACAGAAGAGGTTCAAATCATAGAAAGTTAGAGTGTCAGTTATCTTGTACTTAAGTCGGCATTGTGCCTTTTGAATTTAATTCCGATGCAACTTCTGTGTTTCATCGTCAATAAGAATGTCCAAGGTATACAGTAAACCTGAAGTGAAGTATCGGAGCCTAAAACTGGACATACATGAGAGGTTCAAATCACAGAATGTTAGAGCGTCAGTCCTCTTGTACTTAAGTCGGCATTGTGCGTTTTGTATGAAATTCGGATGCAATTTCTGTGTTTCATCGTCAATAAGAAAGTCCAATGGATACAGTAAACCTGAAGTGATGCATCGGAATCTAAAACTAGACGCATAGGAGAGGTTCAAATCATAGAAAGTTAGAGTGTCAGTCCTCTTGTACTTAAGTCGGCATTGTGCCTTTTCAATTTAATTCCGATGCGACTTCTGTGTTTCGTCGTCAGTAAGAATGTCCAAGGTATACAGTAAACCTGAAGGGAAGCATCGGAATCTAAAACTGGACTTACATGAGAGGTTCAAATCACAGAATGTTGGAGTGTCAGTCCTCTTGTACTTATGTCGGCATTGTGCCTCTGTATGAAATTCGGATGCAATTTCAGTGTTTCATCGTCAATATGAAAGTCCAATGCAAACAGTAAACCTGAAGTGAAGCATCGGAATCTAAAACTGGACTCACAGGAGAGGTTCAAATCATACAAAGTTAGAGTGGCAGTACTCTTGTACTTACGTCGGCATTGTGACTTTTGTATTAAATTCGGATGCAATTTCTGTGTTTCATCGTCAATAAGAAAGTCCAAGGGATACAGTAAACCTGAAGTGAAGCATCGGAATCTAAACCCGGACTCACAGGAGAGGTTCAAATCATAGAAAAATAGTGTGTCGGTCCTCTTGTACTTCAGTCGGCATTGTGCCTTTTGTATAAAATTCGGACGCAATTTCTGTGTTCCATCGTCAATTAGAAGGTCCAAGGTATACAGTAAACCTGAAGTGATGCATCGGAATCTAAAACTGGACACACAGGAGAGGTTCAAATCATAGAAAGTTAGAGTGTCAGTCCTCTTGTACTTAAGTCGTCTTTGTGCCTTTTGAATTTAATTCCGATGCAATTTCTGTGCTACTTCGTCAATAAGAAGGTCCAAGGTACACAGTAAACCTGAAGTGATGCATCGGAATCTAAAACTGGACTCACAGGAGAAGTTCAAATCACAAAAGGTTAGAGTGTCAGTCCTCTTGTACTTAAGTCGGCATTGTGCTTTTTGAAATTAGTTCCGATGCAGTTTCTGTGTTTCATCGTCAATAAGAATGTCCAAGGAATACAGTAAACCTGAAGTGAAGCATCGGAATCTAAAACTGGACTCACAGGAGAGGTTGAAATCATAGAAAGTTAGAGTGTCAGTCCTCTTGTACTACAAGTCGGCATTGTGCCTTTTGAAATTAATTCCGATGCAATTTCTGTGCTTCCTCGTCAATAAGAAGGTCCAAGGGACACAGTAAACCTGACGTGAAGCATCGGAATCTAAAACTGGACTCACATTAGAGTTTCAAATCATAGAAAGTTTAACTGTCAGTCCTCTTGTACTTAAGTCAGCATTGTGCATTTTTAATTAAATTTGGACGCAATTTCTGCGCTTCATCGTCAATAAGAATGTCCAAGGGATATAGTAAACCTGAAGTGAAGCATCGGAATCTAAAACTGGACTCGCAGGAGAGGTTCAAGTCATAGAAAGGTAGAGTGTCAGTCCTCTTGTACTTAAGTCGGCATTGTGCCTTTTGAGTTTGATTCCGATGCAATTCCTGTGTTTCATCGTCAATAAGAAGGTCCAAGGTATACAGTAAACCTGAAGTGAAGCATCGGAATCTAAAACTGTATTCACAGGAGAGGTTCACATCATAGAAAGTTAGAGTGTCAGTCCTCTTGTACTTAAGTCGGCATTGTGCCTTTTGAATTTAATTCCGATGCAACCTCTGTGTTTCTTCGTCAATAAGAATGTCCAAGGAATACAGTAAACCTGAAGTGAAGTATCGGAATCTAAAACTGGACTCACAGGAGAGGTTCAAATCATAGAAAGTTAGAGTGTCAGTCCTCTTGTACTTAAGTCGGCATTGTGCCTTGTGCCTTTTGTATTTAATTCGGATGCAATTTCTGTGTTTCATCGTCAATAAGAAAGTCCAAGGGATACAGTAAACCTGAAGTGAAGCATCGGAATCAAAAACTGGACTCACAGGAGAGGTTCAAATCATAGAAAGTTAGAGCGTCAGTTCTCTTGTACTTAAGTCGGCATTGTGCCTTTTGTATTAAATTCGGATGCAATTTCTGATTTTCATCGTCAATACGAAGGACCAAGGGATGCAGTAAACCTGAAGAGAAGCATCGGAATCTAAAACTGAACCCACTGGAGAGGTTCAAATCATCGAAAGTTTAAGTGTCAGTCCTCCCGTACTTAAGTCAACATTGTGCATATTTTTTTAAATTCGGATGCAATTTCTGCGCTTTATCGTCAATAAGACGGTCTGAGGTATACAGTAAACCTGAAGTGAAGCATCGGAATCTAAAACTGGATTCACAGGAGAGGTTCAAATCATAGAAAGTTAGAGTGTCAGTTATCTTGTACTTAAGTCGGCATTGTGCCTTTTGAATTTAATTCCGATGCAACTTCTGTGTTTCATCGTCAATAAGAATGTCCAAGGTATACAGTAAACCTGAAGTGAAGTATCGGAGCCTAAAACTGGACATACATGAGAGGTTCAAATCATAGAATGTTAGAGCGTCAGTCCTCTTGTACTTAAGTCGGCATTGTGCCTTTTGTATGAAATTCGGATGCAATTTCTGTGTTTCATCGTCAATAAGAAAGTCCAATGGATACAGTAAACCTGAAGTGATGCATCGGAATCTAAAACTAGACGCATAGGAGAGGTTCAAATCATAGAAAGTTAGAGTGTCAGTCCTCTTGTACTTAAGTCGGCATTGTGCCTTTTCAATTTAATTCCGATGCGACTTCTGTGTTTCGTCGTCAGTAAGAATGTCCAAGGTATACAGTAAACCTGAAGGGAAGCATCGGAATCTAAAACTGGACTTACATGAGAGGTTCAAATCACAGAATGTAGGAGTGTCAGTCCTCTTGTACTTATGTCGGCATTGTGCCTCTGTATGAAATTCGGATGCAATTTCTGTGTTTCAT
Organism: Schistocerca americana; assembly: GCF_021461395.2. Lineage (NCBI taxonomy): Eukaryota > Metazoa > Arthropoda > Insecta > Orthoptera > Acrididae > Schistocerca > Schistocerca americana. The sequence goes on along the minus strand of NC_060119.1, from coordinate 49,197,721 downwards.
CGTCAATATGAAAGTCCAATGCAAACAGTAAACCTGAAGTGAAGCATCGGAATCTAAAACTGGACTCACAGGAGAGGTTCAAATCATACAAAGTTAGAGTGGCAGTACTCTTGTACTTACGTCGGCATTGTGACTTTTGTATTAAATTCGGATGCAATTTCTGTGTTTCATCGTCAATAAGAAAGTCCAAGGGATACAGTAAACCTGAAGTGAAGCATCGGAATCTAAACCCGGACTCACAGGAGAGGTTCAAATCATAGAAAAATAGTGTGTCGGTCCTCTTGTACTTCAGTCGGCATTGTGCCTTTTGTATAAAATTCGGACGCAATTTCTGTGTTCCATCGTCAATTAGAAGGTCCAAGGTATACAGTAAATCTGAAGTGATGCATCGGAATCTAAAACTGGACACACAGGAGAGGTTCAAATCATAGATAGTGAGAGTGTCAGTCCTCTTGTACTTAAGTCGGCATTGTGCCTTTTGTATTAAATTCGGATGCAATTTCTGTGTTTCATCGTCAATAAGAAGGTCCATGGTATACAGGAGACCCGAAGTGAAGCATCGGAATCTAAATGTGGACTCACAGGAGACGTTCAAATCATAGAAAGTTAGAGTGTCAGTCCGCTTGTACTGAAGTCGGCATTGTGCATTTTGTATTAAATTCGGATGCAATTTTTGAGTTTCATCGTCAATACGAAGGACCAAGTGATACAGTTAACCTGAAGTGAGGAATCGGAATCTAAAACTGGACTCACAGGAAAGGTTCAAATCATAGAAAGTGAGTGTGCCAATCCTCTTGTACTTAAGTCGGCATTGTGCCTTTTGTATTAAATTTGGATGCAATTTCTGTGTTTCTTCGTCAATAAGAAGGTCTAAGGGAAACAGTAAACCTGAAGTGAAGCATCGGAATCTAAAACTGGACTCACAGGAGTGGTTCAAATCATAGAAAGTGAGAGTGACAGTCTTCTTGTACTTAAGTCGGCATTGTGCCTCTTGTATTAAATTTGGATGCAATTTCTGTGTTTCATCGTCAATAAGAAGGTCCAAGGGATATAGTAAACCTGAAGTGAAGCACGGAATGTAAAACTGGACTCACAGGAGAGGTTGACATCATAGAAAGTTAGAGTGTTAGTCCTCTTGTACTGAAGTCGGCATTGTGGATTTTGTATTAAATTCGGATGCAATTTCTGTGTTTCATCATTAATAAGAAGGTGCAAGGTATACAGTAAACCTGAAGTGAAGCATCGGAATCTAAAACTGGACTCACAGGAGACGTTCAAATCATAGAAAGTTAGAGTGTCAGTCCTCTTGTACTTATGTCGGCATTGTGCCTTTTGAGTTTAATTCCGATGCAATTCCTGTGTATCATCGTCAATAAGAAGGTCCAAGGTATACAGTAAACCAGAAGTAAAGCATCGGAATCTAAAACTGGACTCACAGGAGAAGTTCAAATCATAGAAAGTTAGAGTGTCTGTCCTCTTGTAGTTTAGTCGGCATTGTGCCCTTTGAATTTAATTCCGATGCATTTTCTGTGTTTCATCGTCAATAAGAAAGTCCAAGGGATACAGTTAACCTGAAGTGAAGCATCGGAATCTAAAACCGGACTCTCAGGAGAGGTTCAAATCATAGAAAGAGAGGGTGTCAGTCTTCTAGTACTTAAGTCACATTGTGCCTTTTGTATGAAATTCGGATGCAATTTCTGTGTTTCATCGTAAATAAGAAGGTCCAAGGGATACAGTAAACCTGAAGTGAAGCATCGGAATCTAAAACTGGACTCACATTGGAGGTTCAAATCATAGAAAGTTTAAGTGTCAGTCCTCCCGTACTTAAGTCAGCATTGTGCATATTTTTTTAAATTCGGATGCAATTTCTGCGCTTTATCGTCAATAAGACGGTCTGAGGTATACAGTAAACCTGAAGTGAAGCATCGGAATCTAAAACTGGACTCACAGGAGAGGATCAAATCATAGAAAGTTAGAGTGTCAGTTATCTTGTACTTAAGTCGGCATTGTGCCTTTTGAATTTAATTCCGATGCAACTTCTGTGTTTCATCGTCAATAAGAATGTCCAAGGTATACAGTAATCCTGAAGTGAAGTATCGGAGCCTAAAACTGGACATACATGAGAGGGTCAAATCATAGAATGTTAGAGCGTCAGTCCTCTTGTACTTAAGTCGGCATTGTGCTTTTTGAATTTAGTTCCGATGCAGTTTCTGTGTTTCATCGTCAATAAGAATGTCCAAGGTATACCGTAAACATGAAGTGAAGCATCGGAATCTAAAAGTGGACTTACATGAGAGGTTTAAATCATAGCAAGTGTCAGTCCTCTTGTACTTAAGTCGGCATTGTGCCTTTTGTATTAAATTCGGATACAGATTCAGTGTTTCATCGTCAATAAGAAGGTCCAAGGTATACCGGAAACACGAAGTGAAGCATCGGAATCTAAAACTAGACGCACAGGAGAGGTTCAAATCATAGAAAGTTAGAGTGTCAGTCCTCTTGTACTTAAGTCGGCATTGTGCCTTTTCAATTTAATTCCGATGCGACTTCTGTGTTTCGTCGTCAGTAAGAATGTCCAAGGTATACAGTAAACCTGAAGGGAAGCATCGGAATCTAAAACTGGACTTACATGAGAGGTTGAAATCATAGATAGCGAGAGTGTCAGCCCTCTTGTACTTAAGTCGGCATTGTGCCTATTGTATTAAATTCGGATGCAATTTCTGTGTTTCGTCGTCAATAAGAAAGTCCAAGGGATACAGTAAACCTGAAGTGAAGCATCCGAATCTAAACCCGGACTCACAGGAGAGGTTCAAATCATAGAAAAATAGTGTGTCGGTCCTCTTGTACTTCAGTCGGCATTGTGCCTTTTGTATAAAATTCGAATGCAATTTCTGTGTTCCATCGTCAATTAGAAGGTCCAAGGTATACAGTAAACCTGAAGTGATGCATCGGAATCTAAAACTGGACTCACAGGAGAGGTTCAAATCATAGATAGTGAGAGTGTCAGCCCTCTTGTACTTAAGTCGGCATTGTGCCTTTTGTATTAAATTCGGATGCAATTTCTGTGTTTCGTCGTCAATGAGAAGGTCCATGGTATACAGGAGACCCGAAGTGAAGCATCGGAATCTAAAAGTGGACTCACAGGAGACGTTCAAATCATAGAAAGTTAGAGTGTCAGTCCTCTTGTACTGAAGTCGGCATTGTGCATTTTGTATTAAATTCGGATGCAATTTTTGAGTTTCATCGTCAATACGAAGGACCAAGTGATACAGTTAACCTGAAGTGAGGAATCGGAATCTAAAACTGGACTCACAGGAAAGGTTCAAATCATAGAAAGTGAGTGTGCCAGTCCTCTTGTACTTAAGTCGGCATTGTGCCTCTTGTATTAATTTTGGATGCAATTTCTGTGTTTCGTCGTCAATAAGAAGGTCCAAGGTATATAGTAAACCTGAAGTGAAGCACGGAATGTAAAACTGGACTCACAGGAGAGGTTCACATCATAGAAAGTTAGAGTGTCAGTCCTCTTGTACTTAAGTCGGCATTGTGCCTTTTGTATTAAATTCGGAACAATTTCTGTGTTTCATCATTAATAAGAAGGTGCAAGGTATACAGTAAACCTGAAGTGAAGCATCGGAATCTAAAACTGGACTCACAGGAGACGTTCAAATCATAGAAAGTTAGAGTGTCAGTCCTCTTGTACTTATGTTGGCATCGTGCCTTTTGAGTTTAATTCCGATGCAATTCCTGTGTATCATCGTCAATAAGAAGGTCCAAGGTATACAGTAAAACAGAAGTAAAGCATCGGAATTTAAAACTGGACTCACAGGAGAAGTTCAAATCATAGAAAGTTAGAGTGTCAGTCCTCTTGTAGTTTAGTCGGCATTGTGCCCTTTGAATTTAATTCCGATGCATTTTCTGCGTTTCATCGTCAATAAGACGGTCTGAGGTATACAGTAAACCTGAAGTGAAGCATCAGAATCTAAAACTGGACTCACATTAGAGGTTCAAATCATAGAAAGTTTAAGTGTCAGTCCTCCCGTACTTACGTCAGCATTGTGCATATTTGTTTAAATTCGGATGCAATTTCTGCGCTTTATCGTCAATAAGACGGTCTGAGGTATACAGTAAACCTGAAGTGAAGCATCGGAATCTAAAACTGGACTCACAGGAGAGGTTCAAATCATAGAAAGTTAGAGTGTCAGTCCTCTTGTACTTAAGTCGGCATTGTGCCTTTTGTACTAAATTCGGATGCAATTTCTGTGTTTCATCGTCAGTAAGAAGGTCCAAGGGATACAGTAAACCTGAAGTGAAGCATCGGAATCTAAAACTGGACCCACAGGAGAGGTGCAAATCATAGAAAGTTAGAGTGTCAGTCCTCTTGTACTTAAGTCGGCATTGTGCCTTTTGAATTTAATTCCGATGCAACTTCTGTGTTTCATCGTCAATAAGAATGTCCAAGGTATACAGTAAACCTGAAGTGAAGTATCGGAGCCTAAAACTGGACATACATGAGAGGTTCAAATCATAGAATGTTAGAGCGTCAGTCCTCTTGTACTTAAGTCGGCATTGTGCCTTTGTATGGATTTCGTATGCAATTTCTGTGTTTCATCGTCAATAAGAAAGTCCAATGGATACAGTAAACCTGAAGTGAAGTATCGGATTCTAAAACTGTACTCACAGGAGAGGTTCTAATCATCGAAAGTTAGAGTGTCAGTCCTCTTGTACTTAAGTCGGCATTGTGCCTTTTGTATTAAATTCGGATGCAATTTCTGTGTTTCATCGTCAATAGGAAAGTCCAAGGGATACAGTAAACCTGAAGTGAAGCATCGGAATCTAAAACCGGACTCACAGGAGAGGTTCAAATCATAGAAAGAGAGGGTGTCAGTCTTCTAGTACTTAAGTCACATTGTGCCTTTTGTATGAAATTCGGATGCAATTTCTGTGTTTCATCGTCAATAAGAAGGTCCAAGGGATACAGTGAACCTGAAGTGAAGCATCGTAATCTGAAACTGGACTCACAGGAGAGCTTCAAATCATAGATAGTTAGTGTGTCAGTCCTCTTGTACATAAGTCGGCATTGTGCCTTTTGTATTAAATTCGGATGCAATTTCTGTGTTTCATCGTCAATAAGAAGGTCCAAGGTATACAGTAAACCTGAAGTGAAGCATCGAAATCTAAAACTGGTCTCACAGCAGAGGTTCAAATCATAGAAAGTTAGTGTGACAGTCCTCTTGTACTTAAGTCGATATTGTGCCTTTTGAATGAAATACGGATGCAATTTCTGTGTTCCATCGTCAATAAGAAGGTCCAAGGTATACAGTAAACCTGAAGTGAAGCATCGGAATCTAAAACTGGACTCACAGGAGATGTTCATATCATAGAAAGTGAGAGTGTCAGTCCTCTTGTACTTAAGTCGGCATTGTGCCTTTTGTATTAAATTCGGATGCAATTTTTGTGTTTCATCGTCAATAAGAAGGTCCAAGGTATACAGCAAACCTGAAGTGAAGCATCGGAATCTAAAACTGGACTCACAGGAGAGGTTCAAATCATAGAAAATTAGAGTGTCAGTCCTCTTTTACTTAAGTCAGCATTGTGCCTTTTGTATTACATTCGTATGCAATTTCTGAGTTTCATCGTCAATACGAAGGACCAAGGGATACAGTAAACCTGAAGTGAAGCATCGGAATCTAAACCTGGACTCAAAGGAGAGGTTTAAATCATAGAAACTTAGAGTGTCAGTCCTCTTGTACTTAAGTCGGCATTGTGCCTTTTGTATTAAATTCGGATGCAAATTCTGTGTTTCATCGTCAATAAGAAGGTAAAAGGTATACAGGAAACCCGAAGCGAAGCATTGGAATCTAAAACTGGACTCACAGGAGAGGTTCAAATCATAGAAAGTTAGTGTGGCAGTCCTCTTGTACTTAAGTCGATATTGTGCCTTTTGTATGAAATACGGATGCAATTTCTGTGTTTCAACATCAATAAGAAGATGCACGGTATACAGTAAACCTGAAGTGAAGCATCGGAATCTAAACCTGGACTCACAGGAGAGGTTCAAATCATAGAAAGTTAGAGTGTCTGTCCTCTTGTACTTAAGACGGCATTGTGCCTTTTGTATTAATTTCGGATGCAATTTCTGTGTTTCATCATTAATAAGAAGGTGCAAGGTATACAGTAAACCTGAAGTGAAGCATCGGAATCTAAAACTGGACTCACATTGGAGGTTCAAATCATAGAAAGTTTAAGTGTCAGTCCTCCCGTACTTAAGTCAGCATTGTGCATATTTTTTTAAATTCGGATGCAATTTCTGCGCTTTATCGTCAATAAGACGGTCTGAGGTATACAGTAAACCTGAAGTGAAGCATCGGAATCTAAAACTGGACTCACAGGAGAGGATCAAATCATAGAAAGTTAGAGTGTCAGTTATCTTGTACTTAAGTCGGCATTGTGCCTTTTGAATTTAATTCCGATGCGACTTCTGTGTTTCGTCGTCAGTAAGAATGTCCAAGGTATACAGTAAACCTGAAGGGAAGCATCGGAATCTAAAACTGGACTTACATGAGAGGTTGAAATCATAGATAGCGAGAGTGTCAGCCCTCTTGTACTTAAGTCGGCATTGTGCCTTTTGTATTAAATTCGGATGCAATTTCTGTGTTTCGTCGTCAATAAGAAAGTCCAAGGGATACAGTAAACCTGAAGTGAAGCATCCGAATCTAAACCCGGACTCACAGGAGAGGTTCAAATCATAGAAAAATAGTGTGTCGGTCCTCTTGTACTTCAGTCGGCATTGTGCCTTTTGTATAAAATTCGAATGCAATTTCTGTGTTCCATCGTCAATTAGAAGGTCCAAGGTATACAGTAAACCTGAAGTGATGCATCGGAATCTAAAACTGGACTCACAGGAGAGGTTCAAATCATAGATAGTGAGAGTGTCAGCCCTCTTGTACTTAAGTCGGCATTGTGCCTTTTGTATTAAATTCGGATGCAATTTCTGTGTTTCGTCGTCAATGAGAAGGTCCATGGTATACAGGAGACCCGAAGTGAAGCATCGGAATCTAAAAGTGGACTCACAGGAGACGTTCAAATCATAGAAAGTTAGAGTGTCAGTCCTCTTGTACTGAAGTCGGCATTGTGCATTTTGTATTAAATTCGGATGCAATTTTTGAGTTTCATCGTCAATACGAAGGACCAAGTGATACAGTTAACCTGAAGTGAGGAATCGGAATCTAAAACTGGACTCACAGGAAAGGTTCAAATCATAGAAAGTGAGTGTGCCAGTCCTCTTGTACTTAAGTCGGCATTGTGCCTCTTGTATTAATTTTGGATGCAATTTCTGTGTTTCGTCGTCAATAAGAAGGTCCAAGGTATATAGTAAACCTGAAGTGAAGCACGGAATGTAAAACTGGACTCACAGGAGAGGTTCACATCATAGAAAGTTAGAGTGTCAGTCCTCTTGTACTTAAGTCGGCATTGTGCCTTTTGTATTAAATTCGGAACAATTTCTGTGTTTCATCATTAATAAGAAGGTGCAAGGTATACAGTAAACCTGAAGTGAAGCATCGGAATCTAAAACTGGACTCACAGGAGACGTTCAAATCATAGAAAGTTAGAGTGTCAGTCCTCTTGTACTTATGTTGGCATCGTGCCTTTTGAGTTTAATTCCGATGCAATTCCTGTGTATCATCGTCAATAAGAAGGTCCAAGGTATACAGTAAAACAGAAGTGAAGCATCGGAATTTAAAACTGGACTCACAGGAGAAGTTCAAATCATAGAAAGTTAGAGTGTCAGTCCTCTTGTAGTTTAGTCGGCATTGTGCCCTTTGAATTTAATTCCGATGCATTTTCTGCGTTTCATCGTCAATAAGACGGCCTGAGGTATACAGTAAACCTGAAGTGAAGCATCAGAATCTAAAACTGGACTCACATTAGAGGTTCAAATCATAGAAAGTTTAAGTGTCAGTCCTCCCGTACTTACGTCAGCATTGTGCATATTTGTTTAAATTCGGATGCAATTTCTGCGCTTTATCGTCAATAAGACGGTCTGAGGTATACAGTAAACCTGAAGTGAAGCATCGGAATCTAAAACTGGACTCACAGGAGAGGTTCAAATCATAGAAAGTTAGAGTGTCAGTCCTCTTGTACTTAAGTCGGCATTGTGCCTTTTGTACTAAATTCGGATGCAATTTCTGTGTTTCATCGTCAGTAAGAAGGTCCAAGGGATACAGTAAACCTGAAGTGAAGCATCGGAATCTAAAACTGGACCCACAGGAGAGGTGCAAATCATAGAAAGTTAGAGTGTCAGTCCTCTTGTACTTAAGTCGGCATTGTGCCTTTTGAATTTAATTCCGATGCAACTTCTGTGTTTCATCGTCAATAAGAATGTCCAAGGTATACAGTAAACCTGAAGTGAAGTATCGGAGCCTAAAACTGGACATACATGAGAGGTTCAAATCATAGAATGTTAGAGCGTCAGTCCTCTTGTACTTAAGTCGGCATTGTGCCTTTGTATGGATTTCGTATGCAATTTCTGTGTTTCATCGTCAATAAGAAAGTCCAATGGATACAGTAAACCTGAAGTGAAGTATCGGATTCTAAAACTGTACTCACAGGAGAGGTTCTAATCATCGAAAGTTAGAGTGTCAGTCCTCTTGTACTTAAGTCGGCATTGTGCCTTTTGTATTAAATTCGGATGCAATTTCTGTGTTTCATCGTCAATAGGAAAGTCCAAGGGATACAGTAAACCTGAAGTGAAGCATCGGAATCTAAAACCGGACTCACAGGAGAGGTTCAAATCATAGAAAGAGAGGGTGTCAGTCTTCTAGTACTTAAGTCACATTGTGCCTTTTGTATGAAATTCGGATGCAATTTCTGTGTTTCATCGTCAATAAGAAGGTCCAAGGGATACAGTGAACCTGAAGTGAAGCATCGTAATCTGAAACTGGACTCACAGGAGAGCTTCAAATCATAGATAGTTAGAGTGTCAGTCCTCTTGTACATAAGTCGGCATTGTGCCTTTTGTATTAAATTCGGATGCAATTTCTGTGTTTCATCGTCAATAAGAAGGTCCAAGGTATACAGTAAACCTGAAGTGAAGCATCGAAATCTAAAACTGGTCTCACAGCAGAGGTTCAAATCATAGAAAGTTAGTGTGACAGTCCTCTTGTACTTAAGTCGATATTGTGCCTTTTGTATGAAATACGGATGCAATTTCTGTGTTCCATCGTCAATAAGAAGGTCCAAGGTATACAGTAAACCTGAAGTGAAGCATCGGAATCTAAAACTGGACTCACAGGAGATGTTCATATCATAGAAAGTGAGAGTGTCAGTCCTCTTGTACTTAAGTCGGCATTGTGCCTTTTGTATTAAATTCGGATGCAATTTTTGTGTTTCATCGTCAATAAGAAGGTCCAAGGTATACAGCAAACCTGAAGTGAAGCATCGGAATCTAAAACTGGACTCACAGGAGAGGTACAAATCATAGAAAATTAGAGTGTCAGTCCTCTTTTACTTAAGTCAGCATTGTGCCTTTTGTATTACATTCGTATGCAATTTCTGAGTTTCATCGTCAATACGAAGGACCAAGGGATACAGTAAACCTGAAGTGAAGCATCGGAATCTAAACCTGGACTCAAAGGAGAGGTTTAAATCATAGAAACTTTGAGTGTCAGTCCTCTTGTACTTAAGTCGGCATTGTGCCTTTTGTATTAAATTCGGATGCAAATTCTGTGTTTCATCGTCAATAAGAAGGTAAAAGGTATACAGGAAACCCGAAGCGAAGCATTGGAATCTAAAACTGGACTCACAGGAGAGGTTCAAATCATAGAAAGTTAGTGTGGCAGTCCTCTTGTACTTAAGTCGATATTGTGCCTTTTGTATGAAATACGGATGCAATTTCTGTGTTTCAACATCAATAAGAAGATGCACGGTATACAGTAAACCTGAAGTGAAGCATCGGAATCTAAACCTGGACTCACAGGAGAGGTTCAAATCATAGAAAGTTAGAGTGTCTGTCCTCTTGTACTTAAGACGGCATTGTGCCTTTTGTATTAATTTCGGAAGCAAATTCTGTGTTTCATCGTCAATAAGAAGGTCCAAGGTATACAGTAAACCTGAAGTGAAGCATCGGAATCTAAAACTGGACTCACAGGAGAGGTTCAAATCACATAAAGTTAGTGTGTCGGTCCTCTTGTACTTCAGTCGGCATTGTGCCTTTTGTATAAAATTCGGATGCAATTTCAGTGTTCCATCGTCAATTAGAAGATCCAAGGTATACAGTTAACCTGAAGTGAAGCATCGGAGTCTAAAACTGGACTCACAGGAGAGGTTCAAATCATAGATAGTGAGAGTGTTAGTGCGCTTGTACTTACGTCGGCATTGTGCCTTTTGTATTAAATTCGGATGCAATTTCTGTGTTTCATCGTGAATAAGGAGGTCCAAGGTATACAGGAAACCCGAAGTAAAGGATCGGAATCTAAAAGTGGACTCACAGGAGTCGTTCAAATCATAGAAAGTTAGAGTGTCAGTCCTCTTGTACTGAAGTCGGCATTGTGCATTTTGTATTAAATTCGGATGCAATTTCTGTGCTTCATCGTCAATAAGAAAGTCCAAGGTATACAGTAAGCCTGAAGTGAAGCATCGGAATCTAAAAGTGGACTCACAGGAGAGGTTTAAAAAATAGAAAGTTAGAGTGTGAGTCCTCCTGTACTTAAGTCGGCATTGTGCCATTTGTATTAAATTCGGATACAATTTCTGTGTTTCATCGTCAATAAGTAGGTCCAAGGTATACAGTAAACCTGAAGTGAAGCATCGGAATCTACAACTGGACTCACAGGAAAGGTTCAAATCATAGCAAGTTAGAGGGTCAGTCCTCTTGTACTTAAGACAGCATTGTGCCTTTTGTATTAAATTCGGATGCAATTTCTGTTCTTCATCGTCAGTAAGAAGGTCCAAGGGATACAGTAAACCTGAAGTGAAGAATCGGAATCTAAAACTGGACTCACCGGAGACGTTCAAATCATAGAAAGTTAGAGTGTCAGACCTGTTCTACCTAAGTCGGCATTGTGCCTTTGGAATTTATTTCCGATGCAATTTCTGTGTTCCATCGTCAATAAGAAGGTCCAAGGTATACAGTAAACCTGAAGTGAAGCATCGGAATCTAAAACTGGACTCACAGGAGAGGTTCATATCATAGAAAGTTAAAGTGTCAGTCCTCTTGTACTTAAGTCGGCATTGTGCCTTTTTAATTTAACTCCGATGCAATTTCTCTGTTACATCGTCAATAAGGTGGTCCAAGGGATACAGTAAACCTGAAGTGAAGCATCGGAATCTAAAATTGGACTCACAGGACACGTTCAAATCATAGAATGTTAGAGTGTCAGTCCTCTTGTACTTCACTCGGCATTGTGCCTTTTGAATTTAATTCCGATGCAATTTCTGTGTTTCATCGTCAATAAGAAGGTCGAAGGAATACAGTAAACCTGAAGTGAAGCATCGGAACCTATAACTGGACTCACAGGATGGGTTCAAATCATAGAAAGTGAGAGTGTCATTCCTCTTGTACTTAAGTCGGTATTGTGCCTTTTGCATTAAATTCGGATGCAATTTCTGTGTTTCATCGTCAATAAGAAGGTCCAGGGTATATAGGAAACCTGTAGTGAAGCATCCGAATCTAAAACGGGACTCAATAAGGGGTTCAAATCATAGAAAGTTAGAGTGTCAGTCCTCTTGTACTTAAGTCGGCTTTGTGCCTTTTAATTTAATTCCGATGCAATTTCTGTGTTTCCTATTCAATAAGAACGTCCGAGGTATACAGTTAACCTGAAGTGAAGCATCGGAATCTAAAACTGGACTCACAGGAGAGGTTCAAATCATAGAAAGTTGGAGTGTCAGTCCTCTTGTACTTAAGTCGGCTTTGTGCCTTTTGTATTATATTCGGATGCAATTTCTGTGCTTCATCGTCAATAATAAGGTCCAAGGGATTTAGCAAACGTGAAGTGATGCATCGGAATCTAAAACTGGACTCACAGGAGTGGTTTAAATCATTGAAAATTAGAGTGTGAGTCCTCTTGTACTTAAGTCGGCATTGTGTCTTTGTATTAAATTCGGATGCAATTTCTGTGTTTCATCGTCAATAAGAAGGTCCCAGGGATGCAGTATACCTGTAGTGAAGCATCGGAATCTAAATCTGGACCCACAGGAGAGGTTCAAATCATAGAAAGTTAGAGTGTCAGTCCTCTTGTACTTAAGTTATCATTATGCCTTTTGAATTTAATTCCGATGCAATATCTGTGTTTCATCGTCAATAAGAAGGTCCAAGGTATACAGAAAACCTGAAGTGAAGCATCGGAATCTAAAACTGGACTCACAGGAGAGGTTCAAATCATAGAAAGTTAGAGGGTCAGTCCTCTTGTACTTAAGACAGCATTGTGCCTTTTGTATTACATTCGGATGCAATTTTTGTACTTCATCGTCAATAAGAAGGTCCAAGGGATACAGTAAACTTGAAGTGAAGAATCGGAATTTAAACTGGACTCACTGGAGAGGTTCAATTAATAGAAAGTTAGAGTGTGAGTCCTCTTGTACTTAAGTCGGCATTGTGCCATTTGTATTAAATTCGGATACAATTTCTGTGTTTCATCGTCAATAAGAAGGTCCAAGGTATACAGTAAACCTCACGTGAAGCATCAGAATCTAAAACTGGACTCACAGGAGAGGTTCAAATCATAGAAAGTTAAAGCGTCAGTCCTCTTCTTCTCAAGTCTGCATTGGGCCTTTTGAATTTAATTCGGATGCAATTACTGTGCTTCATCGTTATTATGAAGGTCCCAGGGATACAGTAAACCTGAAGTGAAGCATCGGAATCTAAAACTGGACTCACAGGAGGGGTTCAAATTATAGAAAGTTAGAGTGTCAGTCCTCTTGTACTTAAGTCATCATTGTGCCTATTGAATTTAATTCCTATGCAATATCTGTGCTTCATCGTCAATAAGAACGTCCAAGGTATACAGTAAACCTGAAGCGAAGCATCGGAATCTAAAACTGGACTCACCGGAGAGGTTCAAATCATAGTAAGTTAGAGTGTCAGTCCACTTGTACTTAAGTCAACATTGTGCCTTTTGAATTTAATTCCGATGCAATTTCTGTGTTTCATCGTCAATAAGTAGGTCCAAGGTATACAGTAAACCTGAAGTGAAGCATCGGAATCTAAAACTGGACTCACAGGAGAGATTCAAATCATAGAAAGTTAGAGGGTCAGTCCTCTTGTACTTAAGACTGCATTGTGCCTTTTGTATTACATTCGGATGCAATTTTTGCACTTCATCGTCAATAAGAAGGTCCAAGGGATACAGTAAACCTGAAGTGAAGAATCGGAATTTAAACTGGACTCACTGGAGAGGTTCAAATAATAGAAAGTTAGAGTGTGAGTCCTCTTGTACTTAAGTCGGCATTGTGCCATTTGTATTAAATTCGGATACAATATCTGTGTTTCATCGTCAATAAGAAGGTCCAAGGTATACAGTAAACCTCACGTGAAGCATCAGAATCTAAAACTGGACTCACAGGAGAGGTTCAAATCATAGAAAGTTAGAGTGTTAGTCCTCTTAAACTTAAGTCGGCATTGTGTGTTTTGTATTAAATTCGGATGCAATTTCTGTGTTTCTTCGACAACAAGAAGGTCCGAGGTATACAGTAAACCTGAAGTGAAGCATCGGCATCTAAAACTGGACTCTCAAGAGAGGTTCAAATCATAGAAAGTTAGAGCGTCAGTCCTCTGGTACTTAAGTCGGCATTGTGCCTCTTGTATTAAATTCGGATGCATTTCTGTGTTTCATCGTCAATAAGAAGGGCCAAGGGATACAGTAAACCTGAAGTGAAGCATCGGAATCTAAAGCTGGACTCACAGGAGAGGTTCAAATCATAGAAAGTTAGAGTGTCAGTCCTGTTGTACTTAAGTCGGCATTGTGCCCTTTGTATTAATTTGGGATGCAATTTCTGTGTTTCATCGTCAATAAGTAGGTCCAAGTGTTTCAGTAAACCTGAAGTGAAACATCGGAATCTAAAACTGGACTCATAGGAGAGGTTCATATCACAGAAAGTTAGAGTGTCAGTCCTCTTGTACTTAAGTCGGCATTGTGTGTTTTGTATTAAATTCGGATGCAATTTCTGTGTTTCATTGCCAATAAGAAGGTCCAAGGGATACAGTAAACCTGAAGTGAAACATCGGAATCTAAAACTGAACTCACAGGAGAGGTTTAAATCATAGAAACTTAGAGTGTTAGTCCTCTTGTACTATGTAGGCATTGTGCCTTTTGTATTAAATTCGGATGCAATTTCTGTGCTTCATCGACAATAAGAAAGTCCAAGGGATATAGCAAACCTGAAGTGAAGCATCGGAATCTAAAACTGGACTCACAGGAGAGGTTTAAATCATAGGAAGTTAGAGTGTTAGTCCTCTTAAACTTAAGTCGGCATTGTGTCTTTGTATTAAATTCGGATGCAATTTCTGTGTTTCATCGTCAATAAGAGGGTCCAAAGTATACAGTAAACCTGAAGTGAAGCATCGGAATCTAAAAGTAGACTCACAGGAGAAGTTTAAATCATAGAAAATTAGAGTGTGAGTCCTCTTGTACTTAAGTCGGCATTGTGCCATTTGTATTAAATTCGGATACAATTTCTGTGTTTCATCGTCAATAAGAAGGTCCAAGGTATACAGTAAACCTCACGTGAGGCATAAGAATCTAAAACTGGACTCACAGGAGAGGTTCAAATCATAGAAAGTTAGAGTGTCAGTCCTCTTGTACTCAAGTCAGCATTGTGCCTTTTGAATTTAATTCCGATGCAATTTCTAAGCTTCATCGTCAATAAGAAGGTCCAAGGTATACAGTAAACCTGAAGTGTAGCACCGGAATGTGAAACTGGACTCACAGGAGAGGTTCAAACCATAGAAAATTAGAGTGTCAGTCCTCTTGTACTTAAGTCGGCATTGTGCCTTTTGAATTTAATTCCGATGCAATTTCTGTGTTCCATCGTCAATAAGAAGGTCCAAGGTATACAGTAAACCTGAAGTGAAGCATCGGAATCTAAAACTGGATTCACAGGAGAGGTTCAAATCATAGAAAGTTAGAGTATCAGTCCTCTTGTACTTAAGTCGGCATTGTGCCTTTTGAATTTAATTGCGATGCAATTTTGTGTTTCATCGTCAATAAGGTGGTCCAAAGGATACAGTAAACCTAAAGTGAAGCATCGGAATCTAGAACTGGACTCTCAGGAGGGGTTCAAATCATAGGAAATTAGAGTGTCAGTCCCCTTGTACTTACCTCGGCATTGTGCCTTTTGAATTTAATTCCGATGCAATTTCTGTGCTTCATCGTCAATATGAAGGTCCAAGGGACACAGTAAACCTGAAGTGAAGCATCAGAATCTAAAACTGGACTCATAGGAGGTTCAATTCATAGAAAGTTAAAGTGTCAGTCCTGTTGTACTCAAGTCTGCATTGTGCCTTTTGAATTAAATTCGGATGCAATTTCTGTGCTTCATCGTCAATGACAAGGTCCCAGGGATACAGTAAACCTGAAGTGAAGCATCGGAATCTAAAACTGGACCCACAGGAGTGGTTCAAATCATAGAAAGTTAGTGTGTCAGTCCTCTTGTACTTAAGACAGCATTGTGCCTTTTGTATTAAATACGGATGCAATTTCTGTACTCTATCGTCAATAAGAAGGTCCAAGCGATACAGTAAACCTGAAGTGAAGAATCGGAATTTAAACTGGACTCACCGGAGAGGTTCTAATCATAGAAAGTTAGAGTGTCAGTCCTTTTGTACCTAAGTCGGCATTGTGCCTCTTGAATTTATTTCCGATGCAATTTCTGTGTTCCATCGTCAATAAGAAGGTCCTAGGTACACAGTAAACCTGAGGTGAAGCATCGGAATCTAAAACTGGACTCACAGGAGAGGTTCAAATCATAGAAAGTTAAAGTGTCAGTCCTCTTGTACTTAAGTCGGCATTGTGCCTTTTGAAGTTAATTTCGATGCAATTTCTGTGTTTCATCGTCAATAAGGTGGTCCAAAGGATACAGTAAACCTGAAGTGAAGCATCGGAATCTAAAACTGCAGTCACAGGAGAAGTTTAAATCATGGAAAGTTAGAGTGTGAGTCCTCTTGTACTTATGTCGGCATTGTGCCTTTTGTATTAAATTCGGATGCAATTTCTGTGTTTCATCGTCAATAAGATGAGCCAAGCTATACAGTAAACCTGAAGTGAAGCATCCGAATCTAAAACTGGACTCTCACTAGAGGTTCAAATCATAGATAGTTAGAGTGTCTGTCCCCTTGTACTTAAGTCGGCAATATGCCTCTTGTATTAAATTCGGATGCATTTCTGTGTTTCATCGTCAATAAGAAGGTCCAAGGGATACAGTAAACCTGAAGTGAAGCATCGGAATCTAAAACTGGACTCACAGGAGAGGTTCAAATCATAGAAAGTTAGAGTGTCATTCCTCTTGTACTTAAGTCGGCATTATGCCTTTTGAATTTAATTCCGGTGCAATATCTGTGTTTGATATTCAATAAGAAGGTCTGAGGTATACAGCAAACCTGAAGTGAAGCATCGGAATCTAAAACTGGACCCACAGGAGAAGTTCAAATCATAGAAAGTTAGAGTGTCAGTCCTCTTGTACTTAAGTCGGCATTGTGCCCTTGGTATTAAATTCGGATGCAATTACCGTGTTTCATCGCCAATAAGAAGGTCCAAGGAATACAGTAAACCTGAAGTGAAGCATCGGAATCTAAAACAGGACTCACAGGAGAGGTTCAAATCATAGAAACTTAGAGTGTGAATCCTCTTGTACTAAGTAGGCATTTTCCTTTTGTATTAAATTCGGATGCAATTTCTGTGCTTCATCGTCAATAAGAAAGTCCAAGGGATATAGCAAAATTGAAGTGAAGCATCGGAATCTAAAACTGGACTCACAGGAGAGGTTCAAATCATAGATTGTTAGAAAGTCAGTCCTCTTGGACCTAAGTCGGCATTGTGCCTTTTGTATTTATTTCCGATGCAATTTCTGTGTTCCATCGTCAATAAGAAGGTCCAAAGTATACAGTAAACCTGAAGTGAAGCATCGGAATCTAAAACTGGATTCACAGCAGAGGTTCAAATCATAGAAAATTAGAGGGTCAGTGCTTTTGTACTTAATTCGGCATTGTGCCTTTTGAATTTAATTATGATGCAGTTTCTGTGTTTCTTCGTCAACAAGAAGGTCCAAGGTATACAGTAAACCTGAAGTGAAGCATCGGAATCTAAAACTGGACTCACAGGAGAGGTTCAAATCATAGAAAGTTAGAGTATCAGACCTCTTGTACTTAAGTCGGCATTGTGCATTTTGAATTTAATTCCGATGCAATTTCTGTGCTTCATCGTCAATATGATGGTCCAAGGGACACAGTAAACCTGAAGTGAAGCATCAGAATCTAAAGCTGGACTCATAGGAGAGGTTCAATTCATAGAAAGTTAGAGTGTCAGTCCTCTTGGACCTAAGTCGGCGTTGTGCCTGTTGTATTTATTTCCGATGCAATTTCTGTGCTTCATCGTCAATAAGAACGTCCAAGGTATACAGTAAACCTGAAGCGAAGCATCGGAATCTAAAACTGGACTCACAGGAGAGGTTCAAATCATAGTAAGTTAGAGGGTCAGTCCTCCTGTGCTTAAGTCAACATTGTGCCTTTTGAATTTAATTCCGATGCAATTTCTGTGTTTCATCGTCAATACGTAGGTCCAAGGTATACAGTAAACCTGAAGTGAAGCATCGGAATCTAAAACTGGACTCACAGGAGAGGTTCAAATCATAGAAAGTTAGAGGGTCAGTCCTCTTGTACTTATGACAGCATTGTGCCTTTTGTATTACATTCAGATGCAATTTTTGTACTTCATCGTCAATAAGAAGGTCCAAGGGATACAGTAAACCTGAAGTGAAGAATCGGAATTTAAACTGGACTCACTGGAGAGGTTCAAATAATAGAAAGTTACAGGGCCAGTCCTCTTGTACTTAAGTCGGCGTTGTGCCTTTTGTATTAAATTCGGATACAATTCTTGTGTTTCATCGTCAATAAGAAGGTCCAAGGTATACAGTAAACCTCACGTGAAGCATCAGAATCTAAAACTGGACTCACAGGAGAGGTTCAAATCATAGAAAGTTAGAGTGTTAGTCCTCTTAAACTTGCGTCGGCATTGTGTCTTTGTATTAAACTGGGACGCAATTTCTGTGTTTCTTCGTCAATAAGTAGGTAAAAGGTATAAAGTAAACCTGAAGTGAAGCATCGGAATCTAAAACTGGACTCACTGGAAAGGTTCAAATCATAGAAAGTTAGAGGGCCAGTCCTCTTGTACTTAAGTCGGCATTGTGCCTTTTGTATTAAATTCGGATGCAATTTCTGTGTTTCTTCGACAACAAGAAGGTCCGAGGTATACAGTAAACCTGAAGTGAAGCATCGGAATCTAAAACTGGACTCTCAAGAGAGGTTCAAATCATAGAAAGTTAGAGCGTCAGTCCTCTGGTACTTAAGTCGGCATTGTGCCTCTTGTATTAAATTCGGATGCATTTCTGTGTTTCATCGTCAATAAGAAGGTCCAAGGGATACAGTAAACCTGAAGTGAAGCATCGGAATCTAAAGCTGGACTCACAGGAGAGGTTCAAATCATAGAAAATTAGAGTGTCAGTCCTCTTGTCCTTAAGTCGGCATTGTGCCCTTTGTATTAATTTGGGTTGCAATTACTGTGTTTCATCGTCAATAAGAAGGTCCAAGTGTTACAGTAAACCTGAAGTGAAACATCGGAATCTAAAACTGGACTCATAGGAGAGGTTCAAATCACAGAAAGTTAGAGTGTCAATCCTCTTGTATTTAAGTCGGCATTGTGCCTTTTGTATTAAATTCGGATGCAATTTCTGTGCTTCATCGTCAGTAAGAAGGTCCAAGGTATACAGTAAGCCTGAAGTGAGGCATCGGAATCTAAAACTGAACTCACAGGAGAGGTTTAAATCATAGAAACTTAGAGTGTTAGTCCTCTTGTACTATGTAGGCATTGTGCCTTTTGTATTAAATTCGGATGCAATTTCTGTGCTTCATCGTCAATAAGAAAGTCCAAGGGATATAGCAAACCTGAAGTGAAGCATCGGAATCTAAAACTGGACTCACAGGAGAGGTTTAAATCATAGGAAGTTAGAGTGTTAGTCCTCTTAAATTTAAGTCGGCATTGTGTCTTTGTATTAAATTCGGATGCAATTTCTGTGTTTCATCGTCAATAAGAGGGTCCAAAATATACAGTAAACCTGAAGTGAAGCATCGGAATCTAAAAGTAGACTCACAGGAGAAGTTTAAATCATAGAAAATTAGAGTGTGAGTCCTCTTGTACTTAAGTCGGCATTGACAATTTGTATTAATTTCGGATACAATTTCTGTGTTTCATCGTCAATAAGAAGGTCCAAGGTATACAGTAAACCTCACGTGAGGCATAAGAATCTAAAACTGGACTCACAGTAGAGGTTCAAATCATAGAAAGTTAGAGTGTCAGTCCTCTTGTACTCAAGTCAGCATTGTGCCTTTTGAATTTAATTCCGATGCAATTTCTAAGCTTCATCGTCAATAAGGAGGTACAAGGTAAACAGTAAACCTGAAGTGTAGCATAGGAATGTGAAACTGGACTCACAGGAGAGGTTCAAACCATAGAAAATTAGAGTGTCAGTCCTCTTGTACTTAAGTCGGCATTGTGCCTTTTGAATTTAATTGCGATGCAATTTTGTGTTTCATCGTCAATAAGGTGGTCCAAAGGATACAGTAAACCTAAAGTGAAGCATCGGAATCTAGAACTGGACTCTCAGGAGGGGTTCAAATCATAGGAAATTAGAGTGTCAGTCCCCTTGTACTTACCTCGGCATTGTGCCTTTTGAATTTAATTCCGATGCAATTTCTGTGCTTCATCGTCAATATGAAGGTCCAAGGGACACAGTAAACCTGAAGTGAAGCATCAGAATCTAAAACTGGACTCATTGGAGGTTCAATTCATAGAAAGTTAGAGTGTCAGTCCTGTTGTACTCAAGTCTGAATTGTGCCTTTTGAATTAAATTCGGATGCAATTTCTGTGCTTCATCGTCAATGAGAAGGTCCCAGGGATACAGTAAACCTGAAGTGAAGCATCGGAATCTAAAACTGGACCCACAGGAGTGGTTCAAATCATAGAAAGTTAGTGTGTCAGTCCTCTTGTACTTAAGACAGCATTGTGCCTTTTGTATTAAATTCGGATGCAATTTCTGTACTCTATCGTCAATAAGAAAGTCCAAGCGATACAGTAAACCTGAAGTGAAGAATCGGAATTTAAACTGGACTCACCGGAGAGGTTCAAATCATAGAATGTTAGAGTGTCAGTCCTTTTGTACTTAAGTCGGCATTGTGCCTCTTGAATTTATTTCCGATGCAATTTCTGTGTTCCATCGTCAATAAGAAGGTCCTAGGTACACAGTAAACCTGAGATGAAGCATCGGAATCAAAAACTGGACTCACAGGAGAGGTTCAAATCATAGAAAGTTAAAGTGTCAGTCCTCTTGTACTTAAGTCGGCATTGTGCCTTTTGAAGTTAATTTCGATGCAATTTCTGTGTTTCATCGTCAATAAGGTGGTCCAAAGGATACAGTAAACCTGAAGTGAAGCATCGGAATCTAAAACTGGACTCACAGGATGGGTTCAAATCATAGAAAGTGAGAGTGTCAGTCCTCTTGTACTTATGTCGGCATTGTGCCTTTTGTATTAAATTCGGATGCAATTTCTGTGTTTCATCGTCAATAAGATGAGCCAAGGTATACAGTAAACCTGAAGTGAAGCATCCGAATCTAAAACTGGACTCTCACTAGAGGTTCAAATCAAAGATAGTTAGAGTGTCTGTCCCCTTGTACTTAAGTCGGCAATGTTCCTCTTGTATTAAATTCGGATGCATTTCTGTGTTTCATCGTCAATAAGAAGGTCCAAGGGATACAGTAAACCTGAAGTGAAGCATCGGAATCTAAAACTGGACTCACAGGAGAGGTTCAAATCATAGAAAATTAGAGTGTCAGTCCTCTTGTACTTAATTCGGCATTGTGCCTTTTGAATGTAATTCCGATGCAGTTTCTGTGTTTCATCGTCAACAAGAAGGTCCAAGGTATACAGTAAACCTGAAGTGAAGCATCGGAATTTAAAACTGGACTCACAGGAGAGGTTCAAACCATAGGAAGTTAGAGGGTCAGTCCTCTAGCACTTAAGACAGCATTGTGCCTTTTGTATTAAATTCGGATGCAATTTCGGTACTTCATCGTCAATAAGAAGGTCCAAGGGATACAGTAAACCTGAAGTGAAGCATCAGAATCTATAACTGGACTCACAGGAGAGGTTCAAATCATAGATAGTTAGAAAGTTAGTCCTCTTGGACCTAAGTCGGCGTTGTGCCTTTTGTATTTATTTCCGATGCAATTTCTGTGTTCCATCGTCAATAAGAAGGTCCAAGGTATACAGTAAACCTGAAGTGAAGCATCGGAATCTAAAACTGGATTCACAGGAGAGGTTCAAATCATAGAAAGTTAGAGTATCAGTCCTCTTGTACTTAAGTCGGCATTGTGCATTTTGAATTTAATTCCGATGCAATTTCTGTGCTTCATCGTCAATATGATGGTCCAAGGGACACAGTAAACCTGAAGTGAAGCATCAGAATCTAAAGCTGGACTCATAGGAGAGGTTCAATTCATAGAAAGTTAGAGTGTCAGTCCTCTTGTACTTACGTTGGCATTGTGCCTTTTGAATTTAATTCCGATGCAATTTCTGTGTTTCATCGTCAACAAGAAGGTCCAAGGTATACAGTAAACCTGAAGTGAAGCATCGGAATCTAGAACTGGACTCACAGGAAAGGTTCAAATCATAGAAAGTTAGAGTGTCAGTCCTCTTGTACTTAAGTCGGCACTGTGCCTTCTGAATTTAATTCCGATACAATTTCTGTGCTTCATCGTCAATATGAAGGTCCAAGGGACACAGTAAACCTGAAGTGAAACATCGGAATCTAAAACGGGACTCACAGGAGAGGTTGAAATCATAGAAAGTTAGAGTGTCAGTCCTCTTCTACTTAAGTTGGCATTATGACATTTGAATTTAATTCCGATGCAATTTCAGTGTTTCAAATTATATAAGAAGGTCCGAGGTATACAGTTAACCTGAAGTGAATCATCGGAATCTAAAACTGGACTCACAGGAGAGGTTCAAATCATAGAAAGTTAGAGTGTCAGTCCTATTGTACTTAAGTCGGCATAGTGCTTTTGTATTAAATTCGAATGCAATTTCTGTGTTTCATTGTCATTATGAAGGTCCAAGTGATAGAGTAAACCTGAAGTGAAGCATCGGAATCTAAAAGTGGACTCACAGGAGGGGTTCAAATCATAGAAAGTTAGAGTGTCAGTCCTCTTAAGTCGGCGTTGTGTGTTTTGCATTAAATTCGGATGCAATTTCTGTGTTTCATCGCCAATAAGAAGGTCCAAGGGATACAGTATACCTGAAGTGAAGCATCGGAGTCAAAAACTGGACTCACAGGAGCGGTTCAAATCATAGAATGTTAGAGTGTCTGTCCTCTTGTACTTAAGTCGGCATTGTGCCTTTTGTATTAAATTCGGATGCAATTTCTGTGTTTCATCGTCAATAAGAAGGTCCAAGTGATACAGTAAACCTAAGGTGAAGCATCGGAATCTAAAACTGGACTCACAGGAGAGGTTCAAATCATAGAAAGTTAGAGTGTCAGTCGTCTTGTACTTAAGTCGACATTGTGCCCTTTGTTTTAAATTGGGAAGCAATTTCTGTGTTTCATCGTCAATAAGAAGGTGCAAGGGTTACAGTAAACCTGAAGTGAAGCACCGGAATCTAAAACTGGACTCACAGGAGAGGTTCAAATCATAGAAAGTAAGAGTGTCAGTCCTCTTGTACTTTAGTCGGCATTGTGCCTTTTGTATTGAAT
The DNA here is from genome assembly GCF_021461395.2 of Schistocerca americana. Lineage (NCBI taxonomy): Eukaryota > Metazoa > Arthropoda > Insecta > Orthoptera > Acrididae > Schistocerca > Schistocerca americana. The sequence goes on along the minus strand of NC_060119.1, from coordinate 49,174,709 downwards.
TCGAATGCAATTTCTGTGTTTCATCGTCAATAACAAGGTCCAAGGTATACAGTAAACCTGAAGTGAAGCATCCGAATCTAAAACTGGACTCACAAGAGAGGTTCAAATCGTAGAAAGTTAGAGTGTCAGTCCTCTTGTACATAAGTCGGCATTGTGTTATTTGTATTAAATTCGGATGCAATTTCTGTGTTTCTTCGTCAATAAAAAGTTCCGAGGTATACAGTAAACCTGAAGTGAAGCATCGGATTCTAAAACTGGACTCACAAGATAGGTTCAAATCATAGAAAGTTAGACTGTCAGTCCTCTTGTACTTAAGTCGGCATTGTGCCTCTTGTATTAAATTCGGATGCAATTTCTGTGTTTCATCGTCAATAAGAAGGTCCAAGGATTACAGTAAACCTGAAGTGAAGCATCGGAATCTAAAACTGGACTCACAGGAGAGGTTCAAATCATAGAAAGTTAGAGTGTCAGTGCTCTTGTACTTAAGTCGGCATTGTGCCTTTTGAATTTAATTCCGATGCAATTTCTGTGTTTCGTATTCAATAAGAAGGTCCGAGGTATACAGTTAACCTGAAGTAAAGCATCGGAATCTAAAACTGGACTCACAAGAGAGGTTCAAATCATAGGAAGTTAGAGTGTCAGTCCTCTTAAGTCGGCATTGTGTGTTTTGTATAAGATTCGGATGAAATTTCTGTGTTTCATCGCCAATAAAATGGTCCAAGGGATACAGTAAACCTGAAGTGAAGCATCGGAGTCTAAAAATGTACTCACAGGACAGGTTCAAATCATAGAAAGTTAGAGTGTCAGTCCTCTTGTACTTAAGTCGGCATTGTGCCTTTTGTATTAAATTCGAATTCAATTTATGTGTTTCGTCGTCAATAAGAAAGTCCAAGGGATACAGTAAACCTGAAGTGAAGCATCGGATTCTAAAACTGGAGTCACAGGTGAGGTTCAAATCATAGAAAGTTAGATTGTCAGTCCTCTTGTACTTATGTCGACATTGTGCCTTTTGTTTTTTTAAAATTGGGATGCAATTTCTGTGTTTCATCGTCAATAAGAACGTGCAAGGGATACAGTAAAACTGAAGTGAAGCACCGGAATCTAAAACTGGTCTCACAGGTGAGGTTCAAATCATAGAAAGTTAGAGTGTCAGTCCTCTTGTACTTTAGTCGGCATTGTGCCTTTTTTTTAAATTCGAATGCAATTTCTGTGTTTCATCGTCAATAAGAAGGTCCAAGGTATATAGTAAACCTGAAGTGAAGCATCGGAATCTAAAACTGGACTCACAGGAGACGTTCAAATCATAGACATTATAGGGTCAGTCCTCTTGTACTTAAGTCGGCATTGTGCCTTTTGAATTTAATGCCGATGCAATTTCTGTGTTTCATCGTCAATAAGGTGGTCCAGGGGATACAGTAAACCTGATGTGAAGCATCGGAATCTAGAAGTGGACTCTCAGGAGAGGTTCAAATCATAGGAAGTTAGAGTGTCAGTCCTCTTGTACTTAACTCGGCATTGTGCCTTTTGAATTTAATTCCGATGCAATTTCTGTGCTTCATCGTCTTTATGAAGGTCCAAGGGACACAGTAAACCTCAAGTGAAGCATCGGAACCTAAAACTGGACTCACAGGAGAGTTTCAAATCATAGAAAGTTAGAGTGTCAGTCCTCATGTACTTAAGTTAGCATTGTGCCTTTTGAATTTAATTCCGATGCAATTTCTGTGTATCATCGTCAATAAGAAGGTAGAAGGTATACAGTAAACCTGAAGTGAAGCAACGGAATCTAAAACTGGCCTCACAGGAGAGGTTCAAATCTTAGAAAGTTAGAGTGTCAGTCCTCTTGTGCTTAAGTCGGCATTGTGCCTTTAGAATTTAATTCCTATGCAATTTCTGTGCTTCATCGTCAATAAGAAGGTAAAAGGGATACAGTAAATCTGAAGTGAAGCATCGGAATCTAAAACGGGTCTCACAGGAGAGGTTTAAATCATAGAAAGTTAGAGTGTTAGTCCTCTTGTACTTAAGTCGGCATTGTGTGTTTTGTATTAAATTCGGACGCAATTTCTGTGTTTCATCGTCAATAAGAAGGTCCAAGGTATACTGTAAACCTGAAGCGGAGCATCGGAATCTAAAACTGGTCTCACAGGTGAGGTTCAAATCATAGAAAGTTAGAGTGTCAGTCCTCTTGTACTTATGTCGGCATTGTGCCTTTTGTATTAAATTCGGATGCAATTTCTGTGTTTCATCGTCAATAAGATGAGCCAAGGTATACAGTAAACCTGAAGTGAAGCATCCGAATCTAAAACTGGACTCTCACTAGAGGTTCAAATCAAAGATAGTTAGAGTGTCTGTCCCCTTGTACTTAAGTCGGCAATGTTCCTCTTGTATTAAATTCGGATGCATTTCTGTGTTTCATCGTCAATAAGAAGGTCCAAGGGATACAGTAAACCTGAAGTGAAGCATCGGAATCTAAAACTGGACTCACAGGAGAGGTTCAAATCATAGAAAATTAGAGTGTCAGTCCTCTTGTACTTAATTCGGCATTGTGCCTTTTGAATGTAATTCCGATGCAGTTTCTGTGTTTCATCGTCAACAAGAAGGTCCAAGGTATACAGTAAACCTGAAGTGAAGCATCGGAATTTAAAACTGGACTCACAGGAGAGGTTCAAACCATAGGAAGTTAGAGGGTCAGTCCTCTAGCACTTAAGACAGCATTGTGCCTTTTGTATTAAATTCGGATGCAATTTCGGTACTTCATCGTCAATAAGAAGGTCCAAGGGATACAGTAAACCTGAAGTGAAGCATCAGAATCTATAACTGGACTCACTGGAGAGGTTCAAATCATAGATAGTTAGAAAGTTAGTCCTCTTGGACCTAAGTCGGCGTTGTGCCTTTTGTATTTATTTCCGATGCAATTTCTGTGTTCCATCGTCAATAAGAAGGTCCAAGGTATACAGTAAACCTGAAGTGAAGCATCGGAATCTAAAACTGGATTCACAGGAGAGGTTCAAATCATAGAAAGTTAGAGTATCAGTCCTCTTGTACTTAAGTCGGCATTGTGCATTTTGAATTTAATTCCGATGCAATTTCTGTGCTTCATCGTCAATATGATGGTCCAAGGGACACAGTAAACCTGAAGTGAAGCATCAGAATCTAAAGCTGGACTCATAGGAGAGGTTCAATTCATAGAAAGTTAGAGTGTCAGTACTCTTGTACTCACGTTGGCATTGTGCCTTTTGAATTTAATTCCGATGCAATTTCTGTGTTTCATCGTCAACAAGAAGGTCCAAGGTATACAGTAAACCTGAAGTGAAGCATCGGAATCTAGAACTGGACTCACAGGAAATGTTCAAATCATAGAAAGTTAGAGTGTCAGTCCTCTTGTACTTAAGTCGGCACTGTGCCTTCTGAATTTAATTCCGATACAATTTCTGTGCTTCATCGTCAATATGAAGGTCCAAGGGACACAGTAAACCTGAAGTGAAACATCGGAATCTAAAACGGGACTCACAGGAGAGGTTGAAATCATAGAAAGTTAGAGTGTCAGTCCTCTTCTACTTAAGTTGGCATTATGACATTTGAATTTAATTCCGATGCAATTTCAGTGTTTCAAATTATATAAGAAGGTCCGAGGTATACAGTTAACCTGAAGTGAATCATCGGAATCTAAAACTGGACTCACAGGAGAGGTTCAAATCATAGAAAGTTAGAGTGTCAGTCCTATTGTACTTAAGTCGGCATAGTGCTTTTGTATTAAATTCGAATGCAATTTCTGTGTTTCATTGTCATTATGAAGGTCCAAGTGATACAGTAAACCTGAAGTGAAGCATCGGAATCTAAAAGTGGACTCACAGGAGGGGTTCAAATCATAGAAAGTTAGAGTGTCAGTCCTCTTAAGTCGGCGTTGTGTGTTTTGCATTAAATTCGGATGCAATTTCTGTGTTTCATCGCCAATTAGAAGGTCCAAGGGATACAGTATACCTGAAGTGAAGCATCGGAGTCAAAAACTGGACTCACAGGAGCGGTTCAAATCATAGAATGTTAGAGTGTCTGTCCTCTTGTACTTAAGTCGGCATTGTGCCTTTTGTATTAAATTCGGATGCAATTTCTGTGTTTCATCGTCAATAAGAAGGTCCAAGTGATACAGTAAACCTAAGGTGAAGCATCGGAATCTAAAACTGGACTCACAGGAGAGGTTCAAATCATAGAAAGTTAGAGTGTCAGTCGTCTTGTACTTAAGTCGACATTGTGCCCTTTGTTTTAAATTGGGAAGCAATTTCTGTGTTTCATCGTCAATAAGAAGGTGCAAGGGTTACAGTAAACCTGAAGTGAAGCACCGGAATCTAAAACTGGACTCACAGGAGAGGTTCAAATCATAGAAAGTAAGAGTGTCAGTCCTCTTGTACTTTAGTCGGCATTGTGCCTTTTGTATTGAATTCGAATGCAATTTCTGTGTTTCATCGTCAATAACAAGGTCCAAGGTATACAGTAAACCTGAAGTGAAGCATCCGAATCTAAAACTGGACTCACAAGAGAGGTTCAAATCGTAGAAAGTTAGAGTGTCAGTCCTCTTGTACATAAGTCGGCATTGTGTTATTTGTATTAAATTCGAATGCAATTTCTGTGTTTCTTCGTCAATAAAAAGTTCCGAGGTATACAGTAAACCTGAAGTGAAGCATCGGATTCTAAAACTGGACTCACAAGATAGGTTCAAATCATAGAAAGTTAGACTGTCAGTCCTCTTGTACTTAAGTCGGCATTGTGCCTCTTGTATTAAATTCGGATGCAATTTCTGTGTTTCATCGTCAATAAGAAGGTCCAAGGATTACAGTAAACCTGAAGTGAAGCATCGGAATCTAAAACTGGACTCACAGGAGAGGTTCAAATCATAGAAAGTTAGAGTGTCAGTGCTCTTGTACTTAAGTCGGCATTGTGCCTTTTGAATTTAATTCCGATGCAATTTCTGTGTTTCGTATTCAATAAGAAGGTCCGAGGTATACAGTTAACCTGAAGTAAAGCATCGGAATCTAAAACTGGACTCACAGGAGAGGTTCAAATCATAGGAAGTTAGAGTGTCAGTCCTCTTAAGTCGGCATTGTGTGTTTTGTATAAGATTCGGATGAAATTTCTGTGTTTCATCGCCAATAAAATGGTCCAAGGGATACAGTAAACCTGAAGTGAAGCATCGGAGTCTAAAAATGTACTCACAGGACAGGTTCAAATCATAGAAAGTTAAAGTGTCAGTCCTCTTGTACTTAAGTCGGCATTGTGCCTTTTGTATTAAATTCGAATTCAATTTATGTGTTTCGTCGTCAATAAGAAAGTCCAAGGGATACAGTAAACCTGAAGTGAAGCATCGGATTCTAAAACTGGAGTCACAGGTGAGGTTCAAATCATAGAAAGTTAGATTGTCAGTCCTCTTGTACTTATGTCGACATTGTGCCTTTTGTTTTTTTAAAATTGGGATGCAATTTCTGTGTTTCATCGTCAATAAGAACGTGCAAGGGATACAGTAAAACTGAAGTGAAGCACCGGAATCTAAAACTGGTCTCACAGGTGAGGTTCAAATCATAGAAAGTTAGAGTGTCAGTCCTCTTGTACTTTAGTCGGCATTGTGCCTTTTTTATTAAATTCGAATGCAATTTCTGTGTTTCATCGTCAATAAGAAGGTCCAAGGTATATAGTAAACCTGAAGTGAAGCATCGGAATCTAAAACTGGACTCACAGGAGAGGTTCAAATCATAGACATTATAGGGTCAGTCCTCTTGTACTTAAGTCGGCATTGTGCCTTTTGAATTTAATGCCGATGCAATTTCTGTGTTTCATCGTCAATAAGGTGGTCCAGGGGATACAGTAAACCTGATGTGAAGCATCGGAATCTAGAAGTGGACTCTCAGGAGAGGTTCAAATCATAGGAAGTTAGAGTGTCAGTCCTCTTGTACTTAACTCGGCATTGTGCCTTTTGAATTTAATTCCGATGCAATTTCTGTGCTTCATCGTCATTATGAAGGTCCAAGGGACACAGTAAACCTCACGTGAAGCATCGGAACCTAAAACTGGACTCACAGGAGAGTTTCAAATCATAGAAAGTTAGAGTGTCTGTCCTCTTGTACTTAAGTCGGCATTGTGCCATTTGTATTAAATTCGGATGCAATTTCTGTGTTTCTTCGTCAATAAGAAGGTCCGAGGTGTACAGTAAACCTGAAGTGAAGCATCGGATTCTAAAACTGGACTCAAAAGAGAGGTTCAAATCATAGAAAGTTAGAGTGTCAGTCCTCTTGTACTTAAGTCGGCATTGTGCCTCTTGTATTAAATTCGGATGCAATTTCTGTGTTTCATCGTCATAAGAAGGTCCATGGGATACAGTTAACCTGAAGTGAAGCATCGGAATCTAAAACTGGACTCACAGGATAGGTTCAAATCATAGAAAGTTAGAGTGTCAGTAATCTTGTACTTAAGTCGGCATTGTGCCTTTAGAATTTAATCCCGATGCAATTTCTGTGTTTCATATTCAATAAGAAGGTCCGAGGTATACAGTTAACCTGAAGTGAAGCATCGGAATCTAAAACTGGACTCACAGGAGAAGTTCAAATCTTAGAAAGTTAGAGTGTCAGTCCTCTTGTGATTAAGTCGGCATTGTGCCTTTAGAATTTAATTCCTATGCAATTTCTGTGCTTCATCGTCAATAAGAAGGTAAAAGGGATACAGTAAATCTGAAGTGAAGCATCGGAATCTAAAACGGGTCTCACAGGAGAGGTTTAAATCATAGAAAGTTAGAGTGTTAGTCCTCTTGTACTTAAGTCGGCATTGTGTGTTTTGTATTAAATTCGGACGCAATTTCTGTGTTTCATCGTCAATAAGAAGGTCCAAGGTATACTGTAAACCTGAAGCGGAGCATCGGAATCTAAGACTGGACTCACAGGAGAGGTTCAAATCATTGAAAGTTAGAGTGTCTGTCCTCTTGTACTTAAGTCGGCATTGTGCCATTTGTATTAAATTCGGATGCAATTTCTGTGTTTCTTCGTCAATAAGAAGGTCCGAGGTGTACAGTAAACCTGAAGTGAAGCATCGGATTCTAAAACTGGACTCACAAGAGAGGTTCAAATTATAGAAAGTTAGAGTGTCAGTCCTCTTGTACTTAAGTCAGCATTGTGCCACTTGTATTAAATTCGGATGCAATTTCTGTGCTTCATCGTCAATAAGAATGTCCAAGGGATACAGTGAACCTGAAGTGAAGCATTGGAATCTAAGACTGGACTCACAGGAGGGGTTCAAATCATAGAAATTTAGAGTGTCAGTCCTCATAAGTCGGAATTGTATGTTTTGTATTAAATTCGGATGCAATTTCTGTGTTTCATCGCCAATAAGAAGCTCCAAGGGATACAGTAAACCTGAAGTGAAGCATCGTAGTCTAAAACTGGACTCACAGGAGAGGTTGAAATTATAGAAAGCTAGAGTATCAGTCCTCTTGTACTTAAGTCGGCATTGTGCCTTTTTTATTAAATTCGGATTCAATTTCTGTGTCTCATCGTCAATAAGAAGGTCCAAGGGATACAGTAAACCTGAAGTGAAGCATCGGATTCTAAAACTGGAGTCACAGGAGAGGTTCAAATCATAGATAGTTAGAGTGTCAGTCCTCTTGTACCTAAGTCGACATTGTGCCTTTTGCTTTAAATTGGGATGCAATTTCTGTGTTTCATCGTCAATAAGAAGGTGCAAGGGATACAGTAAACCTGAAGTGAAGCACCGGAATCTAAAACTGGACTCACAGGAGAGGTTCAAATCATAGAAAGTTAGAGTGTCAGTCCTCTTGTGCTTAAGTCGGCATTGTGCCTTAAGAATTTAATTCCGATGCAATTTCTGTGCTTCATCGTCAATATGAAGGTCCAAGGGACACAGTAAACCTGAAGTGAAGCATCGGAATCTAAATCTGGACTCACAGGAGAGGTTCAAATCACAGAAAGTTGGAGTGTCAGTCCTCTTGTGCTTAAGTCGGCATTGTGCCTTTAGAATTTAATTCCGATGCAATTTCTGTGCTTCATCGTCAAAAAGAAGGTAAAAGGGATACAGTAAATCTGAAGTGAAGCATCGAAATCTAAAACGGGTCTCACAGGAGAGGTTCAAATCATAGAAAGTTAGAGTGTTAGTCCTCTTGTACTTAAGTCGGCATTGTGTGTTTTGTATTAAATTCGGACTCAATTTCTGTGTTTCATCGTCAATAAGAAGGTCCAAGGTATACAGTAAACCTGAAGTGGAGCATCGGAATCTAAGACTGGACTCACAGGAGAGATTCAAGTCATAGAGAGTTAGAGTGTCTGTCCTCTTGTACTTAATTCGGCATTGTGCCTCTTGTATTAAATTCGGATGCAATTTCTGTGTTTCATCGTTAATAAGCAGGTCCAAGGGATACAGTAAACCTGAAGTGAAGCATCGGAATATAAAACTGGACTTACAGGATGGGTTCAAATCATAGAAAGTGGGAGTGTCAGTCCTCTTGTACTTATGTCGGCATTGTGCCTTTTGTATTAAATTCGGATGCAATTTCTGTGTTTCATCGTCAATAAGAAGGTCCAAGGTATACAGTAAACCTGTTGTGAAGCATCCGAATCTAAAACTGGACTCACAAGAGAGGTTCAAATCAAAGAAAGTTAGAGAGTCAGTCCTCGTGTACTTAAGTCGGTATTGTGCCTCTTGTATTAAATTCGGATGCAATCTCTGTGTTTCATCGTCAATAAGAAGGTCCAAGGGATACAGTAAACCTGAAGTGAAGCATCGGATTCTAAAACTGGACTCACAGGAGAGGTTCAAATCATAGAAAGTCAGAGTGTCAGTGCTCTTGTACTAAGTCGGCATTGTGCTTTTTGCATTTAATTCCGATGCAATTTCTGTGTTTCATATTCAATAAGAAGATCCGAGGTATACTGTTAACCTGAAGTGAAGCATCGGAGTCTAAAACTGGACTCACAGGAGAGGTTCAAATCATAGAAAGTTTGAGTGTCAGTCCTCTTGTACTTAAGTCGCCATTGTGCCTTTTGTAGTAAATTCGGATGCAATCTCTGTGTTTCATCGTCAATAAGAAGGTCCAAGGGATACAGTAAACCTGAAGTGAAGCATCGGATTCTAAAACTGGACTCACAGGTGAGGTTCAAATCATAGAAAGTTAGAGTGTCAGTCCTCTTGTACTTAAGTCGACATTGTGCCTTTTGTTTTTTAAAATTGGGATGCAATTTCTGTGTTTCATCGTCAATAAGAAGGTGCAAGGGATACAGTAAACTGAAGTGAAGCACCGGAATCTAAAACTGGACTCACAGGAGAGGTTCAAATCATAGAAAGTTAGAGTGTCAGTCCTCTAGCACTTTAGTCGGCATTGTGCCTTTTGTATTAAATTCGAATGCAATTTCTGTGTTTCATCGTCAATAAGAAGGTCCAAGGTATACAGTAAACTTGAAGTGGAGCATCGGAATCTAAGACTGGATTCACAGGAGAGGTTCAAATCATAGAAAGTTAGAGTGTCAGTTCTCTTGTACTTAAGTCGGCATTGTGGCTTCTGTATTATATTCGGATGCAATTTCTGTGTTTCATCGACAATACGAGGGTCCAAGGTATACAGTAAACCTGAAGTGAAGCATCGGAATCTAAAACTGTACTCACAGCAGAGTTTCATATCATAGAAAGTTAGAGTGTCAGTCCTCTTGTACTTAAGTCGGCATTTTGCCTTTTGAGTTTTATTCCGATGAAATTTCTGTGCTTCATCGTCAACAGGAAGGTCCCAGGGATACAGTAAACCTGAAGTGAAGCATCGGAATCTAAAACTGGACTCACAGGAGAGGTTCAAATCATAGAAAGTTAGAGTGTCAGCCCTCTTGTACTTCAGTCGGCATTGTGTGTTTTGTATTAAATTCGGATGCAATTTCTGTGTTTCATCGTCAATAAGAAGGTCCAAGGTATACAGTAAACCTAAAGTGGAGCATCGGAATCTAAGACTGGACTCACAGGAGAGGTTCAAATCATAGAAAGTTAGAGTGTCTGTCCTCTTTTACTTAAATCGGCATTGTGCCATTTGTATTAAATTCGGATGCAATTTCTGTGTTTCTTCGTCAATAAGAAAGTCCGAGGTGTACAGTAAACCTGAAGTGAAGCATCGGATTCTAAAACTGGACTCACATGAGAGGTTCAAATTATAGAAAGTTAGAGTGTCAGTCCTCTTGTACTTAAGTCGGCATTGTGCCTCTTGTATTAAATTCGGATCCAATTTCTGTGTTTCATCGTCAATAAGAAGGTCCATGGAATACAGTAAACCTGAAGTAAAGCATCGGAATCTAAAACTGGACTCACAGGAGAGGTTCTAATCATACAATGTTACAGGGTCAGTACTCTTGTACTTAAGTCGGCATTGTGCCTTTTGAATTTAATTCCGAAGGAATTTCTGTGTTTCATATTCAATAAGAAGGTCCGAAGTATACAGTTAACCTACAGTGAAGCATCGGAATTCAAACCTGGAGTGACAGGAGAGGTTCAAATTGTAGAAAGTTAGAGTGTCAGTCCTCTTGTACTTAAGTCGACATTGTGCCTTTTGTTTTACATTGGGATGCAATTTCTGTGTTTCATGGTCAATAAGAAGGTGCAAGGTATACCGTAAAACTGAAGCGAAGCATCGCAATCTAAAACTGGACTCACAGGAGAGGTTCAAATCATAGAAAATGAGAGTGTCAGTATTCTTGTACTTAAGTCGGCATTGTGCCTCTTGTATTAAATTCGGATGCAATTTCTGTGTTTCATCGTCAATAAGAAGGTCCAAGGGATACAGTAAACCTGAAGTGAAGCATCGGAATCTAAAACTGGACTCACAGGAGAGGTTCAAATCATAGAAAGTTAGAGGGTCAGTACTCTTGTACTTAAGTCGGCATGGTGCCTTTTGAATTTAATTCCGAAGCAATTTCTGTGTTTCATATTCAATAAGAAGGTCCGAAGTATACAGTTAACCTAAAGTGAAGCATCAGAATCTAAAACTGGACTCACAGGAGAGGTTCAAATCATAGAAAGTGAGAGTGTCAGTCCTCTTGTACTTAAGTCGGCATTGTACCTTTTGTATTAAATTCGGGTGCAATTTCTGTGTTTCATCGTCAATAAGAAGGTCCAAGGGATACAGTAAACCTGAAGTGAAGCATCGGAATCTAAGACTGGACTCACAGGAGAGGTTCAAATCATAGAAAATTAGAGTGTCAGTCCTCATAAGTCGGCATTGTGTGTTTTGTATTAAAATCGAATGCAATTTCTGTGTTTCATCGCCGATAAGAAGGTCCAAGAGATACAGTAAGCCTGAAGTGAGGCATCGGAGCCTAAAACTGGACTCACAGGAGAGGTTCAAACTACAGAAAGTTAGAGTGTCAGTCATCTTGTACTTAAGGCGGCATTGTGCCTTTTGTATTAAATTCGGATTCAATTTCTGTGTTTCATCGTCAATAAGAAGGTCCAAGGGATACAGTAAACCTGAAGTGAAGCATCGGATTATAAATCTGGAGTCACAGGAGAGGTTCAAATCATAGAAAGTTGGAGTGTCAGTCCTCTTGTACTTAAGTCGGCATTGTGGCTTTTGTATTAAATTCAGATGCAATGTCTGTGTTTCATCGTCAATAAGAGGGTCCAAGGTATACAGTAAACCTGAAGTGAAGCATCGGGATCTAAATCTGGACTCACAGAAGAGTTTCAAATCACAGAAAGTTAGAGTGTCGGTCCGCTTTTACTTAAGTCGGCATTGTGCCTTTTGAATTTAATTCCGATGAAATTTCTGTGTATCATATTCAATAAGAAGGTCCAAAGTATACAGTTAACCTAAAGTGAAGCATCGGAATCGAAAACTGGACCCACAGGAGAGGTTCAAATCATAGAGAGATAGAGTGTCAGTCCTCTTGTACTTAAGTCGGCAATGTGCCTTTCGTATTAAATTCGGATACAACTTCTGTGTTTCATCGTCAATAAGAAGGTCCAAGGGATACAGTAAACCTGAAGTGAAGCATCGGAATCTAAGACTGGAATCACAGGACAGGTTCAAATCATAGAAAGTTAGAGTGCCGGTCCTCTTAAGCCGGCATTGTGTGTTTTGTATTAAATTCGGATGCAATTTCTGTGTTTCATCGCCAATAAGAAGGTCCAAGGTATACATGAAACCTGAAGTGAAGCATCGGAATCTAAAACTGGACTTACAGGAGAGGTTCAAATCATAGAAAGTTAGAGTGTCAGTCCTCTTGTACTTAAGTCGACATTGTGCCTTTTGAATTTAATTCCGATACAATTTCTGTGCTGCATCGTCAATAAGAAGGTAAAAGGGATACAGTAAATCTGAAGTGAAGCATCGGAATCTAAAACTGGTCTCACAGGGGAGGTTCAAATCATAGAAAGTTAGAGTGTCAATCCTCTTGTTCTTAAGACGGCATTGTGTGTTTTGTATTAAATTCGGATGCAATTTCTGTGTTTCATCGGCAATAAGAAGGTGCAAGGGATACAGTAAACCTGAAGTGAAGCATCGGTGTCTAAAACTGGACTCACAGGAGAGGTTCAAGTCATAGAAAGTTAGAGTGTCAGTCCTCTTGTACTTAAGTCTGCATTGTGCCTTTTGTATTAAATTCGGATTCTATTTCTGCGTTTCATCGTCAATAAGAAGGTCCAAGGAATACAGTAAACCTGAAGTGAAGCATCGGAATTGAAACCTGGAGTCACAGGAGAGGTTCAAATCATAGAAAGTTAGAGTGTCAGTCCTCTTGTACTTAAGTCGACAATGTGGTTTCTGTTTTACATTGAGATGCAATTTCTGTGTTTCATGGTCAATAAGAAGGTGCAAGGTATACCGTAAAACTGAAGGGAAGCATCGAAATCTAAAACTGGACTCACAGGAGAGATTCAATTCATAGAAAGTGAGAGTGTCAGTCCTCTTGTACTTAAGTCGGCATTGTGCATTTTGTACTAATTTCGGATGCAATTTCTGTGTTTCATCGTCAATTAGAGGGTCCAAGTTATACAGTAAAATGAAGTGAAGCATCGGAATCTAAAACTGGACTCACAGAAGAGTTTCAAATCAAAGAACGTTAGAGTGTCAGTCCTCTTGTACATAAGTCGGCATTGCGCCTTCTGAATTTAATTCCGATGAAATTTCTGTGCTTCATCGACAATACGAAGGTCCCAGGGATACATCGGAATCTAAAACTGGACTCACAGGAGAGGTTCAAATCATAGAAAGTTAGAGTGTCAGTCCTCTTGCACTTAAGTCGGCATTGTACCTTTTGTATTAAATTCGGGTGCAATTTCTGTGTTTCATCGTCAATAAGAAGGTCCAAGGGATACAGTAAACCTGAAGTGAAGCATCGGAATCTAAGACTGGACTCACAGGAGAGGTTCAAATCATAGAAATTTAGAGTGTCAGTCCTCTTGTACTTATGTCGGCATTGTGCTTTTTGTATTAAATTCGGATGCAAATTCTGTGTTTCATCGTCAATAAGAAGGTCCAAGGGATACAGCAAACCTGAAGTGAAGCATCAGAATCTAAAACTGGACTCACTGAGAGGTTCAAATCATAGAAAGTTAGCGTTTCAGTCCTCTAGTAAGTAATTCGGCATTGCGCCTTTTGTATTAAATTCGAATGCAATTTCTGTGTTTCATCGTCAATAAGAAGGTCCAAGGGATACAGTAAACCTGAAGTGAAGCATCGGTGTCTAATACTGGACTCACAGGAGAGGTTCAAATCATAGAAAGTTAGAGTGTCAGTCCTCTTGTACTTAAGTCGGCATTGTGCCTTTTGTATTAAATTCGGATTCTATTTCTGTGTTTCATGGTCAATAAGAAGGTGCAAGGTATACCGTTAAACTGAAGTGAAGCATCGAAAACTAAAACTGGACTCACAGGAGAGATTCAATTCATAGAAAGTGAGAGTGTCAGTCCTCTTGTACTTAAGTCGGCATTGTACATTTTGTATTAATTTCGGATGCAATGTCTGTGTTTCATCGTCAATAAGAGGGTCCAAGGTATACAGTAAACCTGAAGTGAAGCATCGGAATCTAAATCTGGACTCACAGAAGAGTTTCAAATCATAGAAAGTTAGAGTGTCGGTCCGCTTGAACTTAAGTCGGCATTGTGCCTTTTGAATTTAATTCCGATGAAATTTCTGTGTTTCATATTCAATAAGAAGGTAGAAAGTATACAGTTAACCTAAAGTGAAGCATTGGAATCTAAAACTGGACCCACAGGAGAGGTTCAAATCATAGAGAGATAGAGTGTCAGTCCTCTTGTACTTAAGTCGGCAATGTGCCTTTTGTATTAAATTCGGATACAACTTATGTGTTTCATCGTCAATAAGAAGGTCCAAGGGATACAGTAAACCTGAAGTGGAGCAACGGAATCAAAGACTGGGCTCACAGGAGAGGTTCAAATCATAGAAAGTTAGAGTGTCAGTCCTCTTGTACTTAAGTCGGCATTGTGCCTTTTGAATTTAATTCCGATGAAATTTCTGTGCTTCATCGTCAATACGAAGGTCCCAGGGATACAGTAAACCTGAAGTGAAGCATCGGAATTAAAACTGGACTGACAGGAGAGGTTCAAATCATAGAAAGTTAGAGTGTCAGTCCTCTTGTACTTAAGTCGACATTGTGCCTTTTGAATTTCATTCCGATACAATTTCTGTGCTGCATCGTCAATAAGAAGGTAAAAGGGATACAGTAAATCTGTAGTGAAGCATCGGAATCTAAAACTGGTCTCACAGGGGAGGTTCAAATCATAGAAAGTTAGAGTGTCAATCCTCTTGTTCTTAAGACGGCATTGTGTGTTTTGAATAAAATTCGGATGCAATTTCTGTGTTTCATCGGCAATAAGAAGGTCCAAGGGATACAGTAAACCTGAAGTGAAGCATCGGTGTCTAATACTGGACTCACAGGAGAGGTTCAAATCATAGAAAGTTAGAGTGTCAGTCCTCTTGTACTTAAGTCGGCATTGTGCCTTTTGTATTAAATTCGGATTCTATTTCTGTGTTTCATGGTCAATAAGAAGGTGCAAGGTATACCGTTAAACTGAAGTGAAGCATCGAAAACTAAAACTGGACTCACAGGAGAGATTCAATTCATAGAAAGTGAGAGTGTCAGTCCTCTTGTACTTAAGTCGGCATTGTGCATTTTGTATTAATTTCGGATGCAATTTCTGTGTTTCATCGTCAATTAGAGGGTCCAAGTTATACAGTAAAATGAAGTGAAGCATCAGAATCTAAAACTGGACTCACAGGAGAGGTTCAAATCATAGAAAGTTAGAGTGTCAGTCCTCTTGTACTTAAGTCGGCATTGTGCCTGTTGTATTAAATTCGGATTCTATTTCTGTGCTTCATCGACAATACGAAGGTCCCAGGGATACAGTAAACCTGAAGTGAAGCATCGGAATCTAAAACTGGACTCACAGAAGAGTTTCAAATCATAGAAAGTTACAGTGTCAGTCATCTTGTACTTAAATCGGCATTGTGCCTTTTGAATTTAATTCCGATGAAATTTCTGTGCTTCATCCTAAATACGACGGTCCCAGGGATACAGTAAACCTGAAGTGAAGCATCGGAATCTAAAACTGGACTCACAGGAGGGGTTCAAATCATAGCAAGTTAGAGTGTCAGTCCTCTTGTACTTAAGTCGGCATTGTGTGTTTTGTATTAAATTCGAATGCAATTTCTGTGTTTCATCGCCAATAAGAAGGTTCAAGGGATACAGTAAACCTGAAGTGAAGCATCGGATTCTAAATCTGGACTCACAGGAGAGGTTCAAATCATAGAAAGTTAGAGAGTCAGTCCTCTTGTACTTTAGTCGGCATTGTGCCTTTTCAATTTCATTCCGATGCAATTTCTGTGTTTCATCGTCAATAAGAAGGTCCAAGGTATAGAGTAAACCGGAAGTGTAGCATCGGCATCTAAGACTGGACTCACAGGAGGAGTTCAAATCATAGAATGTTAGAGTGTCAGTCCCCTTGTACTTAAGTCGGCATTGTGGCTTTTGTATTACATTCGGATGCAATTTCTGTGTTTCATCGTCAATAAGAGGGTCCAAGGTATACAGTAAACCTGAAGTGAAGCATTGGAATCTAAAACTGGACTCACAGAAGAGTTTCAAATAATAGAAAGTTAGAGAGTCAGTCCTCTTGTACTTAAGTCGGCATTGTGCCTTCTGAATTTAATTCCGATGAAATTTCCGTCCTTCATCGTCAATACGAAGGTCGCAGGGATACAGTAAACCTGAAGTTAAGCATCGGAATATAAAACTGGACTCACGGGAGAGGTTCTAATCATAGAAACAAAGAGTGTCAGTCCTCTTGTACCTAAGTCGGCATTGTGCCTTTTGAATTTAATTCCGATGCAATTTCTGTGCTTCATCGTCAATAATAAGGTAAAAGGGATACAGTAATTATGAAGTGAAGCATCGGAATCTAAAACTGGTCTCAGAGGAGTGGTTCAAATCATAGAAAGTGAGAGTGTCAGTCCTCTTGTACTTAAGTCGGCATTGTGCCTTTTGTGTTAAATAGGGATGCAATTTCCGTGTTTCATCGTCAATAAGAAGGTCCAAGGTATACAGTAAACCTGAAGTTAAGCATCGGAATCTAAAACTGGACTCACAGGAGAGGTTCAAATCATAGAAATTTAGAGTGTCAGTCCTCTTGTACTTATGTCGGCATTGTGCTTTTTGTATTAAATTCGGATGCAAATTCTGTGTTTCATGGTCAATAAGAAGTTCCAAGGGATACAGCAAACCTGAAGTGAAGCATCAGAATCTAAAACTGGACTCACAGTAGAGGTTCAAATCATAGAATGTTAGAGTTTCAGTCCTCTAGTACGTAATTCGGCATTGCGCCTTTTGTATTAAATTCGAATGCTATTTCTCTGTTTCATCGTCAATAAGAAGGTCCAAGGGATAAGTAATCCTGAAGTGAAGCATCGGAATCTAAAACTGAACTCACAGGAGAGGTTCAAATCATAGAATGTTAGAGTGTCAGTCCTCTTTGACTTAAGTCGGCATTATGCCCATTGTCTTAAATTCGGATGCAATTTCTGTGTTTCATCGTCAACAAGAGGGTCCAAGGTATACAGTAAACCTGAAGTGAAGCATCGGAATCTAAAACTGGACTCACAGAAGAGTTTCTAATCATAGAAAGTTACAGTGTCAGTCCTCTTGTACTTAAATCGGCATTGTGCCTTTTGAATTTAATTCCGATGAAATTTCTGTGCTTCATCCTCAATACGAAGGTCCCAGGGATACAGTAAACCTGAAGTGAAGCATCGGTATCTAAAACTGGACTCACAGAAGGGGTTCAAATCATAGCAAGTTAGAGTGTCAGTCCTCTTGTACTTAAGTCGGCATTGTGTGTTTTGTATTAAATTCGGATGCAATTTCTGTGTTTCATCGCCAATAAGAAGGTTCAAGGGATACAGTAAACCTGAAGTGAAGCATCGGATTCTATAACTGGACTCACAGGAGAGGTTCAAATCACAGAAAGTTGAAGTGTCAGTCCTCTTGTACTTAAGTCGGCATTGTGCCTTTTGAATTTAATTCCGATGCAATTTCTGTGTTGCCTCGTCAATAAGATGGTCCAAGGGGTACAGTAAACCTGTAGTGAAGCATCGGAATCTAAAACTGGACTCACAGGAGAGGTTCAAATCATAGAAAGTTAGAGAGTCAGTCCTCTTGTACTTAAGTCGGCATTGTGCCTTTTCAATTTAATTCCGATGCAATTTCTGTGTTTCATCGTCAATAAGAAGGTCCAAGGTATACAGTAAACCGGAAGTGTAGCATCGGCATCTAAGACTGGACTCACAGGAGAAGTTCAAATCATAGAATGTTAGAGTGTCAGTCCCCTTGTACTTAAGTCGGCATTGTGGCTTTTGTATTACATTCGGATGCAATTTCTGTGTTTCATCGTCAATAAGAGGGTCCAAGGTATACAGTAAACCTGTAGTGAAGCATTGGAATCTAAAACTGGACTCACAGAAAAGTTTCAAATCATAGAAAGTTAGAGAGTCAGTCCTCTTGTACTTAAGTCGGCAGTGTGCCTTCTGAATTTAATTCCGATGAAATTTCCGTGCTTCATCGTCAATACGAAGGTCCCAGGGATACAGTAAACCTGAAGTGAAGCATCGGAATATAAAACTGGACTCACGGGAGAGGTTCTAATCATAGAAACTAAGAGTGTCAGTCCTCTTGTACCTAAGTCGGCATTGTGCCTTTTGAATTTAATTCCGATGCAATTTCTGTGCTTCATCGTCAATAAGAAGGTAAAAGGAATACAGTAATTATGAAGTGAAGCATCGGAATCTAAAACTGGTCTCAGAGGAGTGGTTCAAATCATAGAAAGTGAGAGTGTCAGTCCTCTTGTACTTAAGTCGTCATTGTGCCTTATGTGTTAAATAGGGATGCAATTTCTGTGTTTCATCGTCAATAAGAAGGTCCAAGGTATACAGTAAACCTGAAGTGAAGCATTGGAATCTAAAACTGGACTCACAGAAGAGTTTCAAATCATAGAAAGTTAGAGAGTCAGTCCTCTTGTACTTAAGTCGGCATTGTGCCTTCTGAAATTAATTCCGATGAAATTTCTGTGCTTCATCGTCAATACGAATGTCCCAGGGATACAGTAAACCTGAAGTGAAGCATCGGAATATAAAACTGGACTCACGGGTGAGGTTCTAATCATAGAAACTAAGAGTGTCAGTCCTCTTGTACTTAAGTCGGCATTGTGCCTTTTGAATTTAATTCCGATGCAATTTCTGTGCTTCATCTTCAATAAGAAGGTAAAAGGGATACAGTAAATATGAAGTGAAGCATCGGAATCTAAAACTGGTCTCAGAGGAGTGGTTCAAATCGTAGAAAGTTAGAGTGTCAGTCCTCTTGTACTTAAGTCGGCATTGTGAATTTTGAATTTAATTCCGATGCAATTTCTGTGTTGCCTCGTCAATAAGATGGTCCAAGGGGTACAGTAAACCTGAAGTGAAGCATCGGAATCTAAAACTGGACTCACAGGAGAGGTTCAAAACATAGAAAGTTAGAGTGTCAGTCCTCTTGCACTTAAGTCGGCATTGTGTGTTTTGTATTAAATTCGGATGCAATTTCTGTGTTTCATCGCAAATAAGATGTTCCAAGGGATACAGTAAACCTGAAGTGAAGCATCTGAATCTAAAACTGGACTCACAGGAGAGGTTCAAATCATAGAAAGTTAGAGTGTCAGTCCTCTTGTACTGAAGTCGGCATTATGCCTTTTGTATTAAATTCGGATTCAATTTCTGTGTTTCATGGTCAATAAGAAGGTCCAAGGGATACAGTAAACCTGAAGTGAAGCATCGGAATCTTAAACTGGAGTCACAGGAGAGGTTCAAATCATAGAAAGTTAGAGTGTCAGTCCTCTAGTAGTTAAGTGGCATTGTGCCTGTTGTATAAAATTCGGATGCAATTTCTGTGTTTCATCGTCAATAAGAAGGTCCAAGGGATACAGTAAACCTGATGTGAAGCATCGGAATCTAAAACTGAACTCACAGGAGAGGTTCAAATCATAGAAAATTAGAGTGTCAGTCCTGTTGTACTTAAGTCGGCATTGTGCCCATTGTATTAAATTCGGATGCAATTTCTGTGTTTCATCGTCAATAAGATGGTCCAAGGGATACAGTAAAGCTGAAGTGAAGCACCGGAATCTAAAACGTAACTCACAGGAGACGTTCAAATCATAGAAAGTTAGAGTGTCAGTCCTCTTGTACTTTAGTCGGCATTGTGCCTTTTGTATTAAATTCGAATGCAATTTCTGTGTTTTATCGTCAATAAGAAGGTCCAAGGTATACAGTAAACCTGAAGTGGAGCATCGGAATCTAAGACTGGACTCACAGGAGTGGTTCAAACCACAGAAAGATAGAGTGTCAGTCCCTTTGTACTTATGTCGGAATTGTGGCTTTTGTATTAAATTCGGATGCAATTTCTGTGTTACATCGTCAATAAGAGGGTATAAGGTATACAGTAAACCTGAAGTGAAGCATCAGAGTCTAAAACTGGACTCACAGAAGAGTTTCAAATCATAGAAAGTTACAGTGTCAGTCCTCTTGTACTTAAATCGGCATTGTGCCTTTTGAATTTAATTCTGATGAAATTTCTGTGCTTCGTCCTTAATACGAAGGTCCCAGGGATACAGTAAACCTGAAGTCAAGCATCGGAATCTAAAACTGGACTCACAGGAGAGGTTCATATCATAGAAAGTAATAGTGTCAGTCCTCTTGTACATAAGTTGGCATTGTGCCTTTTGAATTTAATTCTGATGCAATTTCTGTGCTTCATCGTCAATAAGAAGATAAAAGGGATACAGTAAATCTGAAGTGAAGCTTCGGAAGCTAAAACTGGTCTCACTGGAGAGGTTCAAATCATAGAAAGTTAGAGTGTCAGTCCTCTTGTACTTATGTCGGCATTGTGCCTTTTGAATTAATTCCGATGCAATTTCTGTGTTGCCTCGTCAATAAGAAAGTCCAAGCGATACAGTAAACCAGAAGTGAAGCATTTTAATCTAAAACTGGACTTACAGGAGAGGTTCAAATCATAGAAATTTAGAGTTTCAGTCCCATTGTACTTAAATCGGCATTGTGCCTTTTGAATTTAATTCTGATGAAATTTCTGTGCTTCGTCCTCAATACGAAGGTCCCAGGGATACAGTAAACCTGAAGTGAAGCATCGGAATCTTAAACTGGAGTCACAGGAGAGGTTCAAATCGTAGAAAGTTAGAGTGTCAGTCCTCTAGTAGTTAAGTGGCATTGTGCCTGTTGTATTAAATTCGGATGCAATTTCTGTGTTTCATCGTCAATAAGAAGGTCCAAGGGATACAGTAAACCTGATGTGAAGCATCGGAATCTAAAACTGAACTCACAGGAGAGGTTCAAATCATAGAAAATTAGAGTGTCAGTCCTGTTGTACTTAAGTCGGCATTGTGCCCATTGTATTAAATTCGGATGCAATTTCTGTGTTTCATCGTCAATAAGATGGTCCAAGGGACACAGTAAAGCTGAAGTGAAGCACCGGAATCTAAAACGTAACTCACAGGAGACGTTCAAATCATAGAAAGTTAGAGTGTCAGTCCTCTTGTACTTTAGTCGGCATTGTGCCTTTTGTATTAAATTCGAATGCAATTTCTGTGTTTTATCGTCAATAAGAAGGTCCAAGGTATACAGTAAACCTGAAGTGGAGCATCGGAATCTAAGACTGGACTCACAGGAGTGGTTCAAACCACAGAAAGATAGAGTGTCAGTCCCCTTGTACTTATGTCGGAATTGTGGCTTTTGTATTAAATTCGGATGCAATTTCTGTGTTTCATCGTCAATAAGAGGGTATAAGGTATACAGTAACCCTGAAGTGAAGCATCAGAGACTACAACTGGACTCACAGAAGAGTTTCAAATCATAGAAAGTTACAGTGTCAGTCCTCTTGTACTTAAATCGGCATTGTGCCTTTTGAATTTAATTCTGATGAAATTTCTGTGCTTCGTCCTCAATACGAAGGTCCCAGGGATACAGTAAACCTGAAGTCAAGCATCGGAATCTAAAACTGGACTCACAGGAGAGGTTCATATCATAGAAAGTTATAGTGTCAGTCCTCTTGTACATAAGTTGGCATTGTGCCTTTTGAATTTAATTCTGATGCAACTTCTGTGCTTCATCGTCAATAAGAAGATAAAAGGGATACAGTAAATCTGAAGTGAAGCATCGTAATCTAAAACTGGACTCACATTACAGGTTCAAATCACAGAGAGTTAGAGTGTCAGTCCTCTTGTACTTAAGTCGGAATTTTGCCTTTTGTATTAAATTGGGATGCAATTTCTGTGTTTCATCGTCAAAAAGAAGGTAAAAGGGATACAGTAAATATGAAGTGAAGCATCGGAATCTAAAACTGGTCTCAGAGGGGTGGTTCAAATCATAGAAAGTTAGAGTGTCAGTTCTCTTGTACTTAAGTCGGCATTGTGGCTTCTGTATTATATTCGGATGCAATTTCTGTGTTTCATCGACAATACGAGGGTCCAAGGTATACAGTAAACCTGAAGTGAAGCATCGCAATCTAAAACTGGACTCACAGCAGAGTTTCGTATCATAGAAAGTTAGAGTGTCAGTCCTCTTGTACTTAAGTCGGCATTGTGTGTTTTGTATTAAATTCGGATGCAATTTCTGTGTTTCATCGCCAATAAGAAGGTCCAAGGGATACAGTAAACCTGAAGTGAAGCATCGGATTCTAAAACTGGACTCACAGGAGAGGTTCAAATCATAGAAAGTTGAAGTGTCAGTCCTCTTGTACTTGAGTCGGCATTGTGCCTTTTGAATTTAATTCCGATGCAATTTCTGTGTTGCCTCGTCAATAAGATGGTCCAAGGGGTACAGTAAACCTGAAGCGAAGCATCGGAATCTAAAACTGGACTCACAGGTGAGGTTCAAATCATAGAAAGTTAGAGAGTCAGTCCTTTTGTACTTAAGTCGGCATTGTGCCTTTTCAATTTAATTCCGATCCAATTTCTGTGTTTCATCGTCAATAAGAAGGTCCAAGGTATACAGTAAACCTGAAGTGGAGCATCGGCATCTAAGACTGGACTCACAGGAGAAGTTCACATCATAGAATGTTAGAGTGTCAGTCCCCTTGTACTTAAGTCGGCATTGTGGCTTTTGTATTAAATTCGGATGCAATTTCTGTGTTTCATCGTCAATAAGAGGGTCCAAGGTATACAGTAAACCTGAAGTGAAGCATTGGAATCTAAAACTGGACTCACAGAAGAGTTTCAAATCATAGAAAGTTAGAGTGTCAGTCCTCTTGTACTTAAGTCGGCATTATGCCTTTTGTATTAAATTCGGATGCAATTTCTGTGTTTCATCGTCAATAAGAGGGTATAAGGCATACAGTAAACCTGAAGTGAAGCATCAGAGTCTAAAACTGGACTCACAGAAGAGTTTCAAATCATAGAAAGTTACAGTGTCAGTCCTCTTGTACTTAAATCGGCATTGTGCCTTTTGAATTTAATTCTGATGAAATTTCTGTGCTTCGTCCTCAATACGAAGGTCCCAGGGATACAGTAAACCTGAAGTCAAGCATCGGAATCTAAAACTGGACTCACAGGAGAGGTTCATATCATAGAAAGTTATAGTGTCAGTCCTCTTGTACATAA